>NC_137902.1:56780844-56889743 GCF_963455335.1 Martes martes
CTGGGATCAAGCCCTGCATAAGGCTCTCTGGCAGGGAGTCTGCTTCCCCCTCTCCCTCTGCCTGCCTCTCTGATCTCTTTCTCTCTGTTAAATAAATAAATAAAATCTTTAAAATAATAAATAAATAAAAATTTAAGAAGAAGAGATGAAAAGCAAAGGATCTAGAATAGCCAAAACACAAAGAAACAAGGTTGGATTTCAAGATTTACTATAGAGCTACAGTCATCAAGACAGTGTAGTATTGGTGAGAGGACAGGTACACGCACCAAAGGAAGAGAACATGGTCCAGAAATATGTGGTCAACTGCTACTTGACAAAAGGCCATTGGAGAAAGGATGGTCTTTTCAACAAACAGTTCTTGAAAAAATTGGACATATATATGCAAAAAAATGAACCTTGACCCATAACTCACACCATATATAAATACGTGAAATGCATCAGAAAACTAAATATAAACCAGAAGTATAATATTTCTAAAAGAAAACATAGGACAAAAGTTTTATGATCTTGGTAAGGCAAAGATTTCTTAGGACACAACAAATACACAAACAATAAAGAAAAAACTGATCAATTGGATTTCATTAAAAAGAAAAACTTAATGCTCTTCATAAGATGCTGGTAAAAGTAATTAACAAAAAGACAAAACAAGGACTGGAAGAAAACACATGCGAAACACATATCTGATAAAGGACTTGTATCTAAAATACACAAACAGGGGGGCTTGTTGGTTCAGCGGGTTAAAGCCTCTGCCTTCGGCTCAGGTCATGATCCCAGGGTCCTGGGATCGAGCCCCGCATCGGGCTCTCTGCTCAGCAGGGAGCCTGCTTCCTCCTCTCTCTCTGCCTGCCTCTCTGCCTACTTGTGATTTCTGTCTGTCAAATAAATAAATAAATAAAATAAAATAAAATAAAATCTTTAAAATACACGAACAACTCGCACAATCCAAAAAGAGAAAAAAACATTTTTTCAAAATGGGCCAAAGATTTTAACAGACAAATGGCAAATAAGAACATGAAAAGATGCTCAACTCACCAGGCATTAGAGAAATACAAATTAAAACCACAATGAAATACCACGATCCATCTATTGGAATAGTCAAAAATTATCAAGATAAATAAAAGACAATATCAAATGCTAGACTGAAATACTCATGCATTGTTGGTGGGAATGTGAAATGGTACAGTCACCTTGGAAAGTAGCCCTCTAACCCCGAAACAGATTTACCCAAGAGAAATGAAAACACATATCCAAACCAAGACCTCCTAGTGAATGTTCATTGCAGCTTTATTCATAATCACTGAAGTCTGTAAGCAACCCAAGTGCCCATCAAGTGGGTAAAATGGTGAACACCTACATGGTGAACGCTACTCAGCAACAAAAGGAATGAATTACTGATACGCACACTGATGAATTTCAAAAGTGTTATCCAGAGTGAAAGAATCCTAACTCAAAAGGCCACATGTTTCATTTATGACATCCTAGAAAAGGCAAAATTATAGGGACAGAAATCAGATCAGCCTTTGTAGGGATCAGAGTGGAAGGATAGGGCTAGTTACAAAGGGTCACTAGGGAATTGAGGGGTGGGTGGTGACGGAAATATCCTATATCTTTTTTTTTTTTAAAGATTTTATATATTTATTTGACACAGAGAGAGAGATCACAAGTAAGCAGAGAGGCAGGCAGAGAGAGGGGGAGGCAGGCTCCCTGCTGAGCAGAGAGACCAATGCGGGCTCCATCCCAGGACCCTGAGATCATGACCTGAGCTGAAGGCAGAGGCTTAACCCACTGAGACACCCAGGTGCCCTGGATATATCCTGTATCTTAAATTTTTTTTAATTTATTTATTTGTTAGAGAGAGAGAGCGAGCAAGCACAGGCAGACAGAGTGGTAGGCAGAGGCAGAGGGAGAAGCAGGCTCCCCGCCGAGCAAGGAGCCCGATGCGGGACTCGATCCCAGCACGCTGGGATCATGACCCGAGCCGAATGCAGCCGCTTAACCAACTGAGCCACCCAGGCGTCCCATATATCCTGTATCTTAATGATGGCGGTGGTTACATAACTGTTCACATTGGTCAAAACTCAAATTTGCACACCTAAAAGGAATACATTTTTCTGTATGTAAATTAAACCCTCACTAAACCCCACAAAAAGAAGCCAAATATTTCATTTTTAAAATATAATTTATAAACACTTGCAATGATGTAAGACTAATCAGCCATAGAAAAATTTGTGTTGCCAGAACCTTCCATCAAATAAATACACTTACCACGGATGGTTTTAGGCTTGGGGATAAAAGCTGCTCTGATTTACAGAGAATTTCACAAGAGGCTCCCTGATCCTTAATCAACAGCTAAAGAAATGCTGCCAAGCCACAGAGGGGAGCCAGACATCCGCAAGGAGATCTTTTTGCGCATTTTCCTCCCAACGGATACATTTTTTTAAAGAAAATTATCATGAAAAAAGCTTAATATTGGGCAAGCAGGTTGTTTCCTCATCTGTAAAAAGTCAGCTGATCTAAAGAGGTACCTACATTAAAAACTTAAAAGTATGACTTTCCCTAACTAGCACAATTTAGCTGAATCTCCAGGGGGCCTTTGAAAGCCCTCTGATCTATGAAACCCGTGAAGTGAAACTCTACTCCTTGAAACGTCCATTGTGTGTGTGCCTGACTCTGTGTGTGTGTGTGTGTGTGTGTGTGTGTGTGTGCGCGTGTGTGTAACATCTGATTAGGGCATTTCCACACCCAAAGCCACAACAACTCTGGGGCAGGACCAGCACAGTGACTGCCATTAGTAAGGGGAGGACAGCAGAATGGGAGTGCCGGGAAAACTCAATCCCAGGTCCCATGAATAATACCCTTCAAACAGCCCAGATTCTATCCAGTGCTCCCCAGTGCCCAGCCCCACACTCTGTCCTCCAAGACTCCCCAGGGGAGAGGCGTTTTGGCAGTTTTTCTTTTGTCTCTCTTCATCCCACTATCACAGCTGCTCAGAGACAGTGGGCCTCTGGAGGGGCCTCTGGGCCCACCTGATGAGCCCTGAGTTGATACAACTCCTTCCCCAGAAAGATGCTCTATAAGAACCCAGAGTTTCCCCAGACTTCCTCAAACATCTCCCCCCAGGAGGAGATTCGCAAAAGGGGTTTCCTTAGTAGGATAAGCTCAGAGCACTTAGATTTTTCTCCTGTCTTCTAGATAGAGTCAACAGACTACGGTCTCCCAGAAGTCTTTGCAGTAATTAAACCAGGTTTTTATTTATTTATTTATTTATTTATTTATTTTTAAAATTTATTTATTTGTTAGAGAGAGAGCGAGCGAGCACAGGCAGACAGAGTGGTAGGCAGAGGCAGAGGGAGAAGCAGGCTCCCTGCCGAGCAAGGAGCCCGATGTGGGACTCGATCCCAGGATGCTGGGATCGTGACCTGAGCCGAAGGCAGCCGCTTAACCAACTGAGCCACCCAGGCGTCCCTATTTATTTATTTTTTAAAAATATTT
This sequence comes from Martes martes, assembly GCF_963455335.1. Classification (NCBI taxonomy): domain Eukaryota; kingdom Metazoa; phylum Chordata; class Mammalia; order Carnivora; family Mustelidae; genus Martes; species Martes martes. Next base: position 56,784,337 of record NC_137902.1, read on the forward strand.
ATTTATTTGAGAGAGACAGAGATAGAGAGCACGAGCGGGAAGGAGGGGGAGAAGCAGACTCCCCACCGAACAGGGAGCCCGATGTGGGGCTCCATTGCAGGACCCCGGGGCCATGACCTGAGCTGAAGGCAGACACTCAACCCACTGAGTCATCCAGGCACCCCATGAAACCTGTTCAAACGTGTTTCCAAACTCAGCTAGGAAACCCTCCTTCATGTAATACCCATTTACACACCACAGAGCTAGTGTTCACACACACAATGAGATCGTCCTTGCATTTGTACTTTTTACCTTTCTAGAAACCTTTTGTTTCCATGAAAATAAGATACATGCAATATACTAACATTTATGTAAAAATGGGGGCGAGTATATCCCTCATGTATTGCTTGCAGATGTATACAGGATCTCTGGAAGGATTAGGGAACTGGTCACTGCAGCTGTTTCCAGAGAAAGGAGTAAGTGGCTGGGGGCAGGGAAAACAGACTTTTTCATCTGTGCCTTTGTACCATGTGCACATTACCCAAGCAACCCATTAAATTAAAGTCAAATCAAGTAACAGGCACTGAAAAGCAATACCTTAAAAACGTAGAAACATCCACAAGCACGTGAGCACACACATGCACACAGAACGCTCCAACCATAATACCAGAGAGGAGCAGCCACTGGGAATGTTTGGTGTTTGGACTTTGTATCCCACTTGCCTTTTTCTGCTTTTGGTGTCATAGTCAAGAAATCATTGCCAAGACCCATGTCATGAAGCTTTTCCTCTATATTTTTTTAGGAGTTTTACAGTCTCAGGTCTTACATGTAAGTCTTTAATCCATTTTGAGTTGATCTCTGTGTGTGGTGTGAGAAAGAGTCCGATTTTGTTCTGCGTGTGGCTGTCCGGTTCTCCCAACACTTTTTGTGGACAAGACTGTCCTTTCCAACCGTGTATTCTTGGCACCCTTATCAAATCAGTTCACTGCGTATGTGTGAGTTTATTTCTGGGCTTTCTTTCCTGTTCTGCTGGTGTATAGGTCTATCTTTATGCCAGTACCATAAGTGTTTTAATTACAATAGTTTTGTAACATATTAAAATCAGAAATTGTGATGCCTCCAGTGTTGTTTTTCTTGCTCAAGATTGTTTTGGCTATCTAGGGTCCTCTGTGATCCCATATTATTTTTAGGATTATTTTTTCTGTTTCTTTAAAAATGTCACTGAGGGGCGCCTGGGTGGCTCAGTGGGTTAAGCCTCTGCCTTTGGACTAGGTCATGATCTCAGGATTCTGGGATCGAGCCCCACATTGGGCTCTCTGCTTGGCGGGGAGCCTGCCTCCCCCTCTCTCTCTGCCTGCCTCTCTGCCTACTTGTGATCTCTCTCTCTGTCAAATAAATAAATAAAATCTTTTAAAAAATAAAAAATAAAAATGCCATTGAGATTTTTGACGGGGATTACAATGAATCTGTAGATCACATGGACATTTAAAAAAATCAGGTCCAGGGGCGCCTGGGTGGCTCAGTCAGCAGGGCATCAGCCTTTGGCTCAGGTCATGATCTTGGGGTCCTGGGATGGGGCCCCTCATCAGGGTCCCTGCTCAGTGGGGAGGCTGCATCTCCCTCTCCCATAGCCCCTCCCCCCCCTTAAAAACAAACAAACAAAAAGATTAAAATCCTTAGGAATAAATTCAATTGAGGAAGTGAAAGATGTGTATACTGGAAACTATAAAAATTGATGGAAGATAAGGAAGACATAAATAAGTGGAAAGGCATCTTGGTTCTTGTTCCCTGTACTTTTCAAAGTGTTTTCACAGAGAACACCTCATTTGAGCCTGATGCCGACTGTGTGAAGTAGAAAAGGCAGGTAGGACGCTTGCCAACAGGAGGCAGCTGAGGCCCCAGGAGGACTGGGTCAGAAGCTGGTGTCTCTGGCTGCTCCGTGGCAGGGGATTAGATCCTGGGTGTTGGACGCAGCCCTCAGCCTCTCTCGACAAACTTACCCGGATGGCAGGGCACCACTTCACGAGCACCAACAGCATAAACTGCAGTAGGTCCACGGGTTAGGTAAACTTTCAAGGGACCACCAATGCAGGCGACAATCTCGACGGAAGGTAATGCACATGTAAGACTAGGACATGTTACACCAAACAGGATTATAAATGTAATGTGTGACGTACACATACACATACACTCATGCCACTGCTTACCACTTTTCAGTGGCCTCAGGCTCAAATCCACCTCCCTCCGTTCGGTAGTCAAGGTCACAGCCCAGCCCCTTTCTAGGCCCTCAATGCCGTTGCCCACCTCCAACTCCATGCTCTGGCTGTGCTTGGCTGCTTGTGGTTCCCCATTTGGGCCGTGCCCTAGGATACAAGCCCTCCCCTTCCGCTTTATTAAAATGTGCTTATCATCGAGCTAATACTCCCATCTTAGTTTAGGCATCACTTCCTCTAGGAAGTCTTCCCTGAGAGCACATGCACACGAGCACACATATAGGACTGTTGGTTAACTGTATTTCCATTGTTCCCTATCCCTCTGTATCACTCATTTGTCCATCTGACCCTACACAACGAGCTCCTCAAGACCAAGGCATGAGCACTGTGTACTGACCAGTGCAGGACCAGACACACAGTAAATGCTCAATGCACACCAAAGCGGTCTGGCTGATCTAGAAACCTTAAACTACTTTCAAGAAACCTTAAACTACTTTGATTCTTCAAAGTCCACTTTGCTGTCTGCAATTGAAACTAACTTTGTGCTGCTGTTCTTCAATAGTAACACACATGATTCACAAGGATATTTAAAAGGCTCAAGGCATGGTACAAGCAAGAAGGAAGAGGACCGTCTTTACCAACAAACTGCATGGAGTTGACCACAACTTTCTGGGACATTGACCCCTCAGCCAGCAACAGAGGGAAGAATGGAAGTGTCTGAAACTCAAGGATGACTCAGTAATCTGCTTTTCCTCAAAGAGCAGCAGGCATGTAAGTACAGCCCGTGATGGGAGGCCTAGCGATGGCAGGCCACCAGGGAGACCAAAGAGCACCCATCTCAGGCACCCAGCAGAGAGTACAGCCTGCAAAGGCAGCCTAGGTGATAGCCCACCTTATTCTTTCAGAGGACGGCACTCAGGTCTGGCCCAAGGGAAGTTTGACTGTCAGTTTCATATGTCAGTCTGGAGAGGCCACAGTCCTGTTTTTTAATCAGACACTAACCCGGGCAGGGCCTTGAGCCTATTTAGTAGATGTGATTAAAGTTAATAATCAGAGGCGCCTGAGTGGCTCAGTGGGTTAAACCTCTGCCTTCGGCTCAGGCCATGATCCCAGGGTCCTGGGATGGAGTTCCGCATCGGGCTCTCTGCTCAGCAGGGAGCCTGCTTCTCCGTCTCTCTCTGTCTGCCTCTCTGCCTACTTGTGATTTCTGTCTGTCGGGTGCCTGGCTGGCTCAGTCAGTTGGGCATCTACCTTCAGCTCAGGTCCTGATCCCGGGGTCCTGGGATCGAGCCCCGCGTTGGGCTCCCTGCTCGGCGGGGAGCCTGCTTCTCCCTCTCCCACTCCCCCTGCTTGTGTTCCCTATCTCGCTGTGTCTCTCTCTGTCAAATGAATGAATAAAATCTTTAAAAGAAAAAATAGTTTATAATCAGTTGATTTTAGGTAAGGGAGATTATCCTACATAATCTAGATTTCAATCAGTTGAAAGGCCTTAAGAACAGAACTGAAGCTTCTGAATAGAAGAAACTGTGCTTAGGCATAGCAGCTTTGGCTGTGCCAGAGAGTTCCAGCCTGGCCTTCGTGATGGCTAGAAATACAGATCCTAGACTCGCCTTCCAGGCCCCCATGACTGTGCAAAGCCAATTCCTTGTAAGAACTCCCTGAACATATATGTCATACTGGTTCTGATGGAAGCCCGACTGCTAACAGGAAGGCAGGCACCTTTCAGAAGGTGGGGAGAAAAAGGAGGCTCAGGCTGGAACTGGATTAGAGAGCAGGGTAATGCATGTTACAGGCTCTGGACTGTTCCTGAGAAGCTAAGGGGAGCTGCAGAGGGCTCTGAGCAGATGACGAGCAGGACCAGACCTGCATTTCAGATGGAGTTCGTCCATCTAACTGTGGGATGGAGAATGGACTGCAGTGTTCAGGGCCCGCCAGGGGGAGGCGCTACAAAAAAGGGAAGAAGCTGAAGCTGTAACTCAGGTAAGAAATGGTAAGATCTCAGGTGGACAAAGGCCCCGGGAGGAAAAACAGGAAGAAATATCTGGAGGAGTTAAGAGGAGTTAAGCCTCATGGAACCTGGTGACCTTCTGGCCCTAGGTGACCTCTGACCTCATAGAGGAAGAGGGCAGAGGAATCCAAGCTGATTTCCAGGTTCCTGGTTCTTATCCCACTGGACATCACTGCCATGTGGCAGCAACTAAAGTGTGTTCTCTTATCTCTCGGCTAAATCAAAACATGGGGCTAGAAACACTCATTAACTACCCAGATGCTACATATACATCATCCAGCCTGGTAAAAACAATAGGCCCACAAGACACCCTGTTGTGAGCCCTTCGGCTCTTTTGAATGGAACCCTACAGCTGCCCCTGCACAGAATAAGGAGAAAGGTAACATCTGGCAGAACAAAGCCAGAAAAACATGTCTGGGAAGATCCTAGGTAGGAAGGAGGGAGGTGAGAGCAGGGACATGGCCCAAGCAGCTGTTTCTGCCATCTCCTGGGCCTGAGTGGACCAAAGGCAGGGTGGGAGTCCAAGAGCCTCCCAGGGAGAGTGAGGACCAGGGCACCGGCTGGGGGGAGATACCAGAACCTTCATAGGACCCTGGGAAGACTGTTAGTGGATAGAGAAGAAGGCAAGAACCCCAGGCAACACCAGCACATTGCAGATTAATGTCCATTTCCTGACTACAAACTGGGGAAAATTACCCCATCTCCCCACCTAACAGAAGAAAAGAAATAATCCATCTAGAAAAGACTGGGGATATGTCAATATCTATCCGGGAGAAAGAAGAGATGGGAGCAGAGGTATTTGTCCTTGGTGACTGTCTGAACCATCTTTTTTCTTTTTTTTTAAGATTTTATTTATTTATTTGACAGAGAAAGAGATCACAAGTAGGCAGAGAGGCAGTCAGAGAGAGGGGGGAAGCAGGCTCCCTGCTGAGCAGAGAGCCTAATGCGGGGCTCCATCCCAGGACCCTGGGATCATGACCTGAGCTGAAGCAGAGGCTTTAAACCACTGAGGCATCCAGGCGCCCCTGTCTGAACCATCTTGACATGGCCATCAGTTTCTCTGTGGGCTAGACACTTTCCATCACCAGAACGACATTTTAAAAGAGGAAAAGAGGGGCACCTCTCATGATAGGTTATTAAAAATAAAATAAAAACTTAAAAATGAAAAAAGAGACATACGTACATAAAAGAGAAAAAGATGAGGATTAAAAAATTCATTAATGGGGTTTTGCTTCCAATAATGATGGATGAGTTCCTTAGACCAACCGTCTTGGAAGTAACAACCATACACTTTGGACAAAATATAAAAACCCTTACCTGAAGGCACTTAAAAGCAACCAAAACCAGGTAGAAACTGGAGGGGAGGTCCTCTTGGTGGGAAATGGCACTAGTTAAGTGTCCCATTTTTTACAGCTCTTCACCTTAGGGCAGGCCCCAGTGGGAGCCAGGTCAGGAGGCTAAAACTTTGATAGAAACCAACAGTCGGGGGCACCTGGGTGGCTCAGTGGGTTGAGCCTCTGCCTTTGGCTCAGGTCATGATCTCAGGGTCCTGGGATTGAGCCCCGCATCGAGCTCTCTGCTCAGCAGGGAGTCTGCTCCCTCTCTGCTCTCTCTGCCTGTCTCTCTGCCTACATGTGATCTCTGTTAAATAAATAAAAAAATCTTAAAAGAAACCTACAGTCCTCTTGGCCTAAAGAGTCTAAGGACACAGTGTGGAGGGGCTACAACAGCAGAAAAGTGATGCTGGAACGGCCTGAGCCATAGAGGCGGAACCTCAAGTTTTGCACATGAACTCTGCCTACCTGTATGAACAAAACATGAGCTACGCAGGCACAGGGCATAAGCAGCCTATCCTAAGAGATCTGAGCTGCCATTTAGTGCAGGGGAGGTAGAATTTAGAGTTTTTAGTCCAGCCAAATTAACTGCCTGATAAACAAACAAATGAACATTCTACAGAGGAGTGTAACAATCTAGAGTCTCTAAAACATACCACTCATGTCAGAGAGATAATCCACAACTCTAGACACAGTACAGTGTGACCCATTCGAAACAAAAGGCAAGCAATGGGACTGATCGTGAAATGACTAAGATGTCAGAATTACAAAAATTTGGGGAGCACGTGGCTGGCTGAGTCAGCAAAGCTACTACTCTTGACCTGGGGTTGTGAGTTCAAGCCCCATGTCAGGAGTAGAGATTACTTAAAAAATAAAATAAAAAGTTTGAGGGGCACGTGGGTGGCTCAGTCAGTTAAGCATCTGACTTCAGCTCAGGTCGTGATCTCAGGGTCCTGGGATTGAGCCCTGTGTGGGGCATCCTGCTTAGTAGGGAGTCTGCTTCTCCCTCTCCCTCTGATCCTCTCCACCCCCCACTCATACTTTGTCTTGCAAATGAATGAATAAAAAATAAATTAAATAAATAATAAAATAATTTAAAAATTTTTTTTATTTTAAAGAAGCTGGTACAGTTATGTTGAAAGATTTAAAAATATGCTTGCAATTAATAAGTTGGGAATCTCATCAGGAAAACAAATTATTTAAAAATAACCAAATGGGCTCTACCTAAGAATAAAAATATATTCACACACAGCCTGCACAAGAATGTTCACATCAGCATTATTCACAGTGGTCAAAAAGTGAAAACAACCCCAATAACTATCCACTGATGAATGAATAAGCAAAATGTAGTATACCCATACGATGGAATATTATTCAGCCACAAAAATGAGTGAACCGCTAATCCATGATATGATGTGTCTAAACCCTGAAAACATAATAAGTGAAAGATAGGAGATACAAACAGCAATATATTATGCAACTCCGTTTTTAAGAAATATCTTTGTGTGTGACTCCTGATCTCAGGGTTGTAAGATGAAGTCCCACATTGGGTGTAGAGTTTACTTAAAAATAAAATCTTTTAAAAAAAGAAAGAAATAGGGGCGCCTGGGTGGCTCAGTGGGTTGAGGCCTCTGCCTTCGGCTCGGGTCGTGATCCCAGGGTCCTGGGATCGAGCCCTGCATCGGGCTCTCTGCTCAGCGGGGAGCCTGCTTCCTCCTCTCTCTCTCTCTGCCTGCCTCTCTGCCTACTTGTGATCTCTGCCTGTCAAATAAATAAATCAAATCTTTAAAAAAAAAAAAGAAAAAAAAAGAAAGAAATATCAACAATAGGCAAATTCATAGACTGAAGGTACACTAGTGTTTGGCAGGAGCTGGAAGGAGAGGGATAAGGAGAGATTGCTGGTGGGGAGAGTTTGTTTTTGCAGTGAAGAAAATGTCCTGGAATTAGATAACGATGATGGTTGCACAGTAGCGTGAATACACTAACACCTACTAAATTGTATACTTAAAAATGGTTAATTTTATGCTATGTGAATTATATCTCAAAATTTTTTTAAAAGGTAAAAAACATCATAAGAAACAGAGATGAATGGGGTGCCTGGGTGGCTCAGTGGGTTAAAGCCTCTGCCTTCAGCTCAGGTCATGATCTCAGAGTCCTGGGATCGAGCCCCGCATCGGGCTCTCTGCTCAGCGGAAAGCCTGCTTCCCCCTCTCTCTCTGCCTCTCTCTCTGCCTGCTTATGATCTCTCTCTGTCAAATAAATAAATAAAATCTTAAAAAAAAAAAAAAAAGAAAAGAAACAGAGATGAATACAGAACTCTACTTTTTTTTTTTTTTTTTTAAGATTTTACTTAATTATTTGACACAGAGAGAGAGAGAACACAAGCACAGGGAACAGCAGAGGGAGAGGGAGAAGCAGGCTTCCCACTGAGCAGGGAGCCCGGCATGGGGCTCAATACCAGGACCTGGGATCACAGCCTGAGCCAAAGGCAGGAGCTTAACTGATTGAACCCAGGCGCCCCAGAACTCTGTACTACCTTTGTGATTTTTCTATAAACCTAAAATTACTCCAAAATAAAATTTAAAGATTATTCACTTATCTATTTGAGAGAGAGAGTGCGCACACACCACGTGAAGTGGGGGAGGATCAGAGGGAGAGGGACAACCAGACTCCACACTGAGCACAGCCCAACACAGGGCTCAATCTCATGACCTTGAGATCATGACCTGAGCCGAAATCAAGAGTTGGACACTTAACCAACTGAGCCACCCAGGTGTCCCCAAAATAAAATTTATTTTATTTGTATTTTCTCTAATTTTTGATTTGGCAGGTGAGTTGTTACATACTCCTTAGCAGATTCCAACTTCCATGGCCACCATCCTGATAAAATTTATTTTAAAATAATTCCAGGGACGTCTGGGTGGCTCAGTCAGTTAAGCATCTGCCTTCAGCTCAGATCATGAACCCAGGGTCCTGGGAGGGAGTCCTGCATGGGACTCCTTGCTCAGCAGGGAGCCTGCTTCTCCCTCTGACTGCTGCTCCCCCTGCTTGTACTCTTTTTTTCTCTCTGACAAATAAACAAAAAAAAATTTTTTTTAATTAAAAAATCGGGACACCGGGGCGCCTGGGTGGCTCAGTGGGTTGAAGCCTCTGCCTTTGGCTCGGGTCATGGTCCCAGGGTCCTGGGATCGAGCCCCGCATTGGGCTCTCTGCTCCGCAGGGGCCTGCTTCCCCCCCTCTCTCTCTGCCTGCCTCTCTGCCTACTTATGTTCTCTGTCTGTCAAATAAATAAATAAAATCTTAAAAAAAAAAGGATTTAAAAAGTATAATATTAAAAAAAAAAAATCGGGACACCTTGGTGGCTCAGCCAAAAAGCAGCTGCCTTCGGTTCAGGTTATGATCCCAGGGTGCTGGGACTGAGTCCCACATCAGGCTCCCTGCTCAGCAGGAAGCCTGCTTCTCCCTCTCCCACTCCCCCTGCTTGTGTTCCCTCTCTCTTCCTCTGACTCTGTCAAATAAATAAATAAATAAAATATTTTAAAAATAAAAAATAAATAAATAAGTAAAATAAAATAATTCTATTTACTGGGGCACGTGGCTGGCTCAGTCAGTTAAGCATCTGCCTTTGGCTCAGATCATGATCCTAGGGTACTGGGATCAAGCCCCGAGTCCAGCTCTCTGCTCAGCAGGAGTCTGCTTCTCCCTCTGCCCCTCCCCACTGCTTGTGCTCTCTCTCTCTCTCTCTCTCTCAAATAAACAAATAAAACCGTTCAAAAAATAAAAAAATAAAATAAAATAATTCCATTTATAATGGCATCCAAAAACATAAAGTTCTTAGGAAGATAAATTTAACAAAAGATATTCATACCCTGTACCCTAGAAAGTACAAGCCATTGCTAAAACAAAATTAAAAATACTCAGAGATAGGGGCACCTGGGTGGCTCAGTCATTAAGCATCTGCCTTCAGCTCAGGTCATGATCTCAGAATCCTGGGATCAAGCCCTGCATCAGGCTCCCTGCTCGGCAGGAAGCCTGCTTCTCCCGCTCCTCCTACTTGTGTTCTCTCTCTCCCTGTCAAATAAATAAATAAATAAAATCTTTTAAAAAAAGGGGGGGGGAATATTCAGAGATATACCATGTTCATGGATTGCTAAAATGTCAATTCTCCCCTAATTAGGGTGACCAATCATGCCAGTTTGCCTGGGACTAAAGGAGTTCATTTCTAAAGACGCAAGACTGTCATTTCTAAAGCCAAGGCAGTCTTGGGCAAATCAGATGAATTTCTCACCTAACTTCAAACTGATCTATTGTTCCAGTACAAAAGATCTTTTATTTTAAAGAAATTGACAAACTGATTATAAAATTTATGTGGAAAAACAGAATCTACAGCAACCAAAACATTTCTGAGAAAGAAAAAGATGGAGGGTTTACAATATCTAATTTCAAGTCTTACTATAAAGTAAAAGATAGTATGTTATTAATAAAAGGGCAGGCTCAAGATCAATGGAAATAGACACCCATGTATATATAGTCAATTGATTTTTAACAAAGACAATTCAATGAGAAAGGCTAATCTTTTCAATAAATTGTCCTTGAATAATTAGACACCCATATGTAGAAAAGTGAAACTCACACACAATACCATTTACAAAAATTAACCCGAAATGGATCACATACCTAAATGTAAAACCACAAATCTATAAAACTTCTAGAAGAAAACACAAGAGAAAATCATTGGATTGGGCAAAATTTCTTTTAGGGGATACAGAAAGTATGATCCATAAAGGAGAGAAATGGATCGAATAGATTTAATCAAAATTTAAAACTTCTCTCCAACTGAAACCACTGAAAAACTGAATAGGCAAGTCACAGGCTAGACCATATTCACAAAGCATACATCTAAGAAAGGACTGGTATTCAGGATATATAAAGAACTCCTACAACACAGTAATAATGAAATAATAAATAACAATAATAAAAAAAATACTATCCAGGGGTCCCTGGCTGACTCAGTTGGAAGAGCATGTGACTCTTGATCTCAGGGTCATGAGTTCAAGCCCCACACTGGGTGTAGAGATTACTTAACTATGGGGTGCCTTAATGGCTCAGTCAGTTAAGCTTCTGGCTCTTGATTTTGGCTCAGGTCCTGATCTCAGGGTCCTGGAGTCGAGTCCCACGTGGGGCTCCACACTCAGCCTGGAGTCTACTTGGGATTCTTCCCCTCTTCCTCTCCCTCCCCTTTCGCCCCTCCCCCCTGCCTGTTCACTCATGCACTCTCCAATTCATAAATAAAATCTTTAAAAAATAAAATTAAAAAAAATACTACCCCCCCTTTTTTTTAAAGGCAAAACGTGTGTACAGAAACTTTACAAAGGAAGTTGATAAGCACATGAAAAAGTATTCAATAACATCAAAGAGTTCAATAAGATACCACCAGAATAGCTAAAACTAGAAAGACTGACAACATCAAATGTTGGCAAAGATGTACAACCACTCTGGGAAAAGGTTCCTTAAAACTAAACATAACCTGGGGCGCCTGGGTGGCTCAGTGGGTTAAAGCCTCTGCTTTCAGCTCAGGTCATGATTCCAGGGTCCTGGGATCGAGCCCCGCATCGGGCTCTCAGCTCAGCAGGGAGCCTGCTTCCTTCTCTCTGCCTGCCTCTCTGCCTACTTGTGATCTCTGTTTGTCAAATAAATAAATAAAATCTTAAAAAAAAACTAAACATAACCTACTCAATGAGTCAGCAACTCCTTTTTTACGTAATGACCCCAAAGAAAGAAAAGCATTAAAAAACTTATATTCGGGGGCCACCTGGGTGGCTCAGTGGGTTAAGCCTCTGCCTTCAGCTCAGGTCATGATCCCAGAGTCCTGGGATCGAGTCCCACATAAGGCTCTCTGCTCAGCAGGGAGCCTGCTTTCCCCTTTCTCTCTGTCTGCTTCCCTGCCTACTTGTGATCTCTCTCTCTCTCTGTCAAATAAATAAATAAAATCTTTAAAAACAAAACAAAACAAAAACTTATATTCGGGGCAGCTGGGTGGTTCAGTGGGTTAAAGCCTCTGCCTTCGGCTCAGGTCATGATCCCAGCGTTCTGGGATTGAGCCCCACATCGGGCTCTCTGCTCGGCAGGGAGCCTGCTTCCCTTCCTCTCTCTGCCTGCCTCTCTGCCTACTTGTGATCTCTGCCTGTCAAATAAATAAATAAAATCTTTTTAAAAAAAACTTAAATTCATGAATATTCCTAGAAGCTTTATTCATAATAGCCATAAAGTGGAAACATCCCAGGAATCCAGCTACAAGAAAATGGATCAGCTGTGGTATAGTCATAAAATGGAATTCTACTCAACAATAACAAGGAACAAACCAGTAACACAACAGAGATGAATCTCAGGAACATTAAACTGAGTGCAATAATCTTCACACAAGAATACATACTATATGATTCCACCTATGTGAAGTTCTTGAACCGGCAAAATTATTTTATGGTTAAAAAAAAATCAGGTTGGGTGCCTAGTTCGCTCAGTCATTAAGCATCTGCCTTCAGCTCAGGTCATGATCCCAAGGTCCTGGGATCGAGCCCCACATTGGGCTCCCTGCTCAGTGGGAGCCTGCTTCTCCCTTTCCCACTCCCCGTGCTTGTGTTCCCTCTCTTGCTGTGTCTCTCTCTGTGTCAAATAAATAAATAAATAAAGTATTTACTTTTAAAAAATCAGGTTAATTCTCAGTGTGTGGCAGAGCTGAGTGAGAAGAAGCAAGAAGGAACTTTGTGGGGTAATGGTAATGTTCTAAATTCTTCGAGGAAGTTGGGTTACATTCATGTAGGTATTTGAAACAAACCATCAAGTATCACACTTATGGGGCTCCTGGCTGGCTCAGTCGGTAGAATGTGCGACTCTTGATCATGGGGTTGTGGGTTCAAGCCCCATGACAGGTGTAGAGATTACTTAAAAATAAAGTCTTTGTTTAAAAATGATACACTTATGATTTGTGCATTTCACTAAATAAAATTTCACCTTAAATATTCCATTAGCTATTAAACCCTACAAGATGCCCTACCGCCTTTCAAGGTAGGGTTTTAGAAACAAGGCAGGATAGGAGCTGGACCACTTCTCCTCACCATCTCTATACACACCCCTTATGGCATTCCCTGAATCACAGGATAAGCCAAAACATTTCAGATACTCATCCAACTCCTGCACCATTAGGCACCTGGTACCCTTGAGCTATTCCTCCTCTCTCAAACCAGATCCCAAAGTAGATTCTGAAAGCAGTCATTTACGCCTAGCATAAATTAGTGACTGGCCTCTATTCTGCTGGGGCCCTTCCAATTTTGCCTCAGTATCTTTCTGTGCTCAGAGATATTTCAGGGAGCAGGAGGAGGGACACGTAGGGAGGTGGGAAGATCCTTCTGTCACTCCCCTTCACCAGCCTAACCTGCCTGATCTTCAGTGCTTCCCAAAACACACACCAGGGAACTCTCACCCAAAAAAATCACAGGCAGAGCCTGCAGTGCCCACACATCACAGTGGGATGGAGAAGACTGTGTGTGAACTAGACAGCGTCTAGAACATAGCCTACCACTCAGCTATTCCCCCCTTGAACTGAATATGGAAGACCTTCCTGACTCTGTTTGCTCCTTGAACACAAGCAGCTCTGAATGAAATACAAATTAAAACACAGACACAGGGGCACCTGGGTGGCTCAGTGGGTTAAAACCTCTGCCTTCAGCTCAGGTCATGATCCTGGGGTCCTGGGATCAAGGCCTGCATTGGGCTCTCTGCTCAGCAGGGAGCCTGCTTCCCTTCCTCTCTCTCTGCCTGCCTCTCTGCCTACTTGTGATCTCTGTCTGTCAAATAAATAAATAAAATCTTAAAATAAAAAAGAAAACACAGACACACCTAGAACAGCACCCGACGCACGGATGAATAAATGAATGAATGAATGAAGCAAATATTTAGAAAGAGCCACAGGCATTTTATTCAATAACAGATGCAAGGCCATGCTAGGGGTGAAAGAGAAGGGACACCCCAGCTATAAATTTCAGGAGAAAGGACCAAACTGTTTCGCCAAGTGGCCTTCCCTCCCTAACCCCTGGGAAGCTATTATTAACCTTTCACCTCCCCAGGAGGTGTGGTCCCAGAGTAACAACAGATTCAACCAAACAAACACTGGGGTCTCCCACCCCTAACCACCTGCAGTGGCTCAGCTTCCTGAGCAGATCTCCCCCTGCTTCCAGAGTTACCCCTTTCATTTGCTAATGTCACTTGCTTATTAAAAACAAGAAAGACAGGAGCGCTGGAGCACAAAAGAAGACTTAGCTCCCGGTCATCTTGCTAAAGATCCTATGTCCTCCTTTTTAGGGGAGTGCTCTCAGCCTGGGAACTATTTTTCTCACCAGAGGGAAGTTGAGGTGGAGAATAAAGAGGGAAAGAAAAAGCACAAAACGTGGAGAAAACAAACTCCTGCAGGCCTTAAATTCAGGGGTGCACTGGACACTCGGGTCTTTCCTATCTGCTCAGCCTCTTCATATCTTACGAGGCCCCAGGAGTTCCAGGTCCAGAAGCCCAGGAGAAGAACCCATGGGAGCATCCTGGATTTATAATGCTGGTGGCTACCCCCCTCTTGTCTAGGCTAGCTAGCAGCATTCCCTATGTCCAAATGCCTTTATATGGGAGTAAATGAGCAAAAAAAAAAAAAAAAAAACAAACCTACAGCAAAGGGACTAAATTGATCTGACCAAATTGACCGTTTGTGTCTTTTGCTTTTTGCATTTTGTGCATTTGCCCTTTGCCATAGAGTAACAGCACCTGTAAGAGCACACAGTTGTTCTTCCCTTGCCTTCCTGGAAGCGCATTTTAGCTCCTGAAAGTCAATGCTCCAGATTCAGGAAAGCAAGTGAACTGAAACTTCCAGTTTCTTTAGGGGAAGGCAACTCCTCCTGCCTCCACATTCTGGACTCTTGAGATGGCCCTGGAGCTGCCTTGATCCTCTCCTTTGATCTGACTTAAGGACCCCAAGTTAGATTAGTAATTACCAATTCTATTGGAAACAAACTCCCTGTCCGTATGCATCCATCGGCCTGCATCAAATAAGATCTTTCTCCATTTTGCTCTTCAAATTGTCCTATTAGGTGGTTTTGTACGAATTCCAGCTAAACGTCCAAATTCTTATCAGGACTCTGTTAAAAACTTCAGTCATTCCTTCTAAGAGACCGTGATCAGGGGTGATGACCTAGCATAAAGACCACTGTTATCACAGCACACTCCACAGAATACTGTGTCCGCGGCATCCTGCCTTGTGCAGCAAGGCAGCATTATCTAGCGGGTGGAGGACTGCAGAACCTGCTGACGTGTTCAGGGCCAAGCCAAGTCACAGGACCTGTGACGTGTTCAGGGCCAAGCCAGGAGCCACGGTTCACCACTGCTCCGTGGGCCCCAGGTGGTGGCGCCGTGGCTGCCTCTGGCTTTAGCACAGTGCTCTGTCACCCTCGGGTCCAGACACCCAACTCCACCCTCCCTCTCTGCCAACTCTATGCTCACCCTTTGAAAGGGGGTGGGCGAACCAGAGAATGCAACCACTAATTCAAACCAGAAACACGGAACACATGGAACTAAAAAGAGTTTTTCATCCAACCCATCTGAAAGACCCCCTCTCTGTGAGAATTCTGGCTTGGCTACTTGGCTCTCCACTTTCAGAGTCAGAAACCTATTTTCTTGGGGCGCCTGGGTGGCTCACTGGGTTAAAGCCTCTGCCTTCAGCTCGGGTCATGATCTCAGGGTCCTGGGCTCTCTGCTCCAAGAAGCCTGCCTCTCTCTCTCTCTCTCTCTGCCTGCCTCTCTGCCTACTTGTGATCTCTGTCTGTCAATAAATAAATAAAATCTTTTTTTAAAAAAGGCCTATTTTCTCCACTAACTCCTTCAAGTAAAAGGAGATGAAATGTATGTGGCTTTGCCCGTGAGCTCTTTTGCTTTTTAACTTCAGAAAAAGTGGGGCAGGTTACCAGACAGGACGGGAATGCACAGAGATGAAAAGCCAAGGTTTAGTCTCCCTGGCCGGGGATGTTGAGGTATCAGCTCTAAGCAGAGGATACAGGACAAGGGCCTCTTGCTAACCTCCCCCCACCCCACTCTCTTCTCCCTGGGGACTGAAACAAATGTGTTTTATTTGCTCCATCTAGGAGGAGGAGGATTTATGCACAGAGAGAGAGGGGTTCCTCAGGAGGAGTCAAAATTCAGGGCTGGAACAACTGATGGCTTGTCAACAGCACACGAGATCAGATGGTCGTCCCAACCCCACACAAACACAAGCAAGCCAGCCTGGTGCAGGGAGCTGCCAGGCCGCCCCAGTGCAGCGGTGGGTGTCAAAGGCCGCTTAATGGTGCAGTGGTTTCAAATGAAGCTGTTTTACACAAGCAAAAAGTTGCTGTCTTCTAACAAACGGGCTTTCCGAAAAGACTGAAAAGGAGGAATGTTCTCTATTTAGCTAATGGGATGGGATGTGTTCAGAACACCATTTGTCATTTCTTTTTCCCAAGCAGTTAATGACCCCAAACGTTCCACTAGGCCCTGAGTGAAGCCCACCACACCACCCAGTACACAAGGGCACAGAAACCACGGACTGCTGTCCGCTCCAAGCCTGGAACTTTAAAAAAAAAAAAAAAGGCAACCAGTTCAGCAGTCCCCTTCCTAAGCGCCCCCATGGTGCCGGGACAGAGGCCCCTGTCTCCTGACCTCAGTCCCGGTGCCCCGGGCTTCCCAGAGCATCACTTTTCTAAGTAAAAAAGTTCCTTCCGCTAGGAACCTGTTGGCTCCACCAGCTGAGAGAGCTGAGAAATGGAGGCATCCTGGAGTTGGCCCCAGGCAGCGGCCAGGTCTGAAGCTCGCGGTCCGAGCTTCGGCGTCCCGGCAGAAGAGAAGGTCCTGGGAGGACAGCCCTCCTCCAGTAGCCAGGTGGCCGCCCAGCCCCTCTTCCCCCAGCTCCCGCTCCCGGGCCGCACACGCCCCAGCGGCCAGGGCTCGGTCCCCGCGGCTGGCGCGGGGCGCCCCTCCCGTCCGGGCCCCGCACTCACCCACCGCCCGGATGCGGAAGCCGCGCGGGGGGCGCAGCGCCCGGCGGCACCAGGCGTCGCGCAGCACCTGCAGGCTGGCGGGAGGCGCGTGCACCAGCAGCACCCCGCGCCGCAGCCAGCCCTGGAAAGTCAGCCGCGAGGCGGCGCGCGCCAGCCGCGAGTTCCAGAAGCAGCGCGCGTTGGCGCGACGGAAGGCGCGGAAGACCGCGCGCCCGCCAGGCTCCTCCGCGCCCGCCGCCGCCGCCCCCTCCGGCGCCTCCAGCCTGCACAGCACCAGCGCTAGCGATCCCGGCGCCAGCTGCACCGGCCCGGCCATGCCGCCGCGGGAGGCCGGGGCCCCAGCCTAGCGCATGTCCGGGAGCGGCGGGCGCGCGGCACCGGCGGTCCGGGCGCCACACGCGGGGCGGGAGAGATCGGCCGACTGCGCGCGGCGCCCGCTGCCGGGGGAACGGGCTCCGGGGGGCGGGGCCGGCGGCGCCCGGCGGCCGGGGGGGGGGGGCGGGACGCACCGCCGGAGGGTGGCCGCGGCTCGCGGCGGCGCGGCGCCCAATGGGGCTTTCCGAGGACTGAGGGGACTCTCCTCCCTAGCCGGACTCCGCCGCCCCGCCCCCCGTGGCCTCCCCGCGGCTCCCTGCACCTCCCAGCTCCAGGGCAGCCCCAGCTTCCCTACCCCGAGGGGGACGCTCTGGAGCCTTTCCAAGTCCTCGGGGAGCCCCGCCGCTCCCGAGAGCCTCTTTCAACCGCCGCGCGAGCGGCACGGCCAGCAGTGCCCAGAACTGAGAGGACCAGGGTGGCCGCCACTGTCCTGGCTTTAGGGTCTCTCCTAGTGAGAGAGGCCGCGAGGGACAGCGTGCGGGTGTCGGGGACCTCGCTGGGGCCGGGAGTCCGTCGAGCCAGGTTTGAGTCTCGGTCTGCTCCTAACCCGTTGGCTCCTCACTGCTCCTCTCTCTGAGCCTCAGTTTACCGCTCCTTACCCCGGGAGCTCCCCGGACTGGAGGGAGAGGGGCTTGTGATCTGCCCGGCAGACTGTAGCGAGTTATTCCGAGCTATGAGCGGTGCTTCCTGTGCGGAGGGACAGAGGCTGGAGCCCTGACTGGGCCAACGGAGAAGGGCTCCTGGAGGGAAGAACAGGGGACGGGAGAAGTAGGGAGTGCGTTGTTACTACTAGAAACTGGCCCTGGAAGAGGGAGCAGAGCTGCTCGGCGAGACCTGGGGTCGTCCCAGACTTCCCGCTCCCTCAGCAAGTCAGTCAACAACCATAATAACTGGAGATAATCTATCCCCCGCCTCCTTGTAAATCATCCTCACAATAAATGATAGATGACTCTATTGAATAATGATAGCTAACGTTTATTGAACGCTATATGCTGGGGGTGTTAATTTTACAACTCGTCGTTAACTCCTGTTAGTATTTATTTTTAGAGATGAGGAAACTTCAGGCTGGGTGAGGCGTCCTGGGGCGCCTGGGTGGCTCAGTCGGTTAAGCCTCTGCCTTCAGTTCAGGTCATGATCCCAGCGTCGTGGGATCGAGTCCCACACTGGGCTGCTTGCTGAGTGGGGAGCCTGCTTCTCCCTCTCCTCCCAGCTCGATATCTCGGTCTCTCTCTCAAATAAATAACATCTTAAAAAAAAAGGGGGATGCATCCTGATCACACAGATAGAGAGAGAGAGTTAGACAACTACCATTCAGGGTTCCTATGACAAGTAAGTCTGACACAATTTTCAATTCAAGTAATCATGCGAACCTGAGATACCATCTCAGGTCGAATTCTGACACTGATGGAGATGGATGGATGGATAAACACGGCAGAGAGCCTAGATGAACTAAACTCCTGTGTCTGTAGAAGCTCCCTGAGGAGGGCAGTTTCCTCTGCAGAGTTCTCTTTATCATAGCCCTAACCTTGTGGGATCAGGGATAACTTTGCTGTGTTTCCCACCCTAAAGAACTATGACATCTCTGTATCTAGCATTTAGCACAGTGTCTTTTCCATTATAATAAGGATTATGATAATTCTCATTTACTCTCAGCTCACTCTATGCCTAGAACTGTACAAAGGGTTTTACGTGTGTGATTTAATTTTATCCTCAAAATTAACCCTCTGAAATGGGTAATATTAGTAAGCCCCATTTTCCACAAGAAAAACAAAAGCTTGAATGAGGGAAGCTGGGTGGCTCAGTCAGTTAAGCATCCAACTCTTGACCTCAGCTCAGGTCTTGATCTCAGGGTGGTAAATCCAAGACCCTGTGTTGGGCTCCATGCTGGGTGTAGAACCTACTTAAACCAAAAAAGAAAAGCAAAACAAAAGCTTAGAGAGCTTGGGCCAAGGGCCTATGAGGACAAAACGAATGCAAGGTCAAATAGAGATCCCAACATTGTCCACACACCTGGTTAGACCGGGAAGCCAGAGGACCACACCCTGACTCATGGAACATGTTGTCTGGTCTGAAAAATTGTCCTGAGCTTGATTCTCTCTCCTAAGCCTTTGAACTAGAAACACACAATAAGGCCCTCATTAGCAGAGCCTGTAGCTGCTGGGATGCTGTCGGGTAGACCCAGCTATGAGATTTCATGGCCTGAACTTGTGAGGTAGAACTCTCTTAAATTGTGGAAACTTTCATTCAGATGTGTGACATTGCCATTATCATTTTACTTCAGCTAGTCCAGTTAACAAAAGAAGAGGGAAGACTGTAAAGAGAAAATTTTTAAACTACACCCAAATGTGTATCCACTTGTTTTCCCAAAGGATCAGCTACCTCACAAATATCCCTAAACTCCTACCAAATGGAACTTAAGAGTTAATGGAGGTTGTGCCTGGGTGGCTCTGTTGGTTGAGCATCTGCCTTGGGCTCAGATCATGATCTCAGGGTCCAGGGAGAAAACCCAGCTCAGCTCCCTGATCAGTGGGGAGCCTGATTCTTCTCCCTCTGCCCCTCCCCCACTTTCGTTTTCTCTCTCTCTCTCTCTCTCTCTCTCTCTCTCAAAGAAATAATCTTTTTAAAGTGTTAATAGAGGGGCGTCTGGGTGGCTCAGTTCTTAAGCGGCTCCCTTTAGCTCTGGTCATAATCCCAAAGTCCTGCGATGGACCAATCGGGTTCCATGCTCAGCGGGAAGCCTCTTTCCTCCTCTCCCACTCCCCCCTGCTTGTGTTCCCTCTTCGATGTGTCTCTCTCTCTCTCTGTCAAAAAAATAAATAAAATCCTTTAAAAATTTTTTAAAAATAAAATGTTAGTGGAAAACTAAAGACCTCCAACCTGAATGGTCAGTATTACATGTCAAAACTAGAGAGACAGGGGCGCCTGGGTGGCTCAGTGGGTTAAGCCGCTGCCTTCAGCTCAGGTCATGATCTCAGGGTCCTGGGATCGAGTCCCACATCGGGCTCTCTGCTCAGTGGGGAGCCTGCTTCCCTCTCTCTCTCTCTGCCTCTCTGCCTACTTGTGATCTCTGTCAAATAAATAAAATCTTTAAAAAAAAAAAAAAAAAACTAGAGAGACAGAAACTTCTCAAGGGCCTTCCATCTTTGTGATCTCTAGAGACCAGACACAGAAATGTTTTTTTAAAAGGATTTTATTTATCAGGGCACCAGGGTGGCTCAATAAAACATAGC
Organism: Martes martes; assembly: GCF_963455335.1. NCBI lineage: Eukaryota > Metazoa > Chordata > Mammalia > Carnivora > Mustelidae > Martes > Martes martes. Next base: position 56,804,542 of record NC_137902.1, read on the forward strand.
CAAGACTCAATATTTGGCCAACTCTGGCACATGAAGCTTAGAGACAGATTTTATTTGGGTTAGAGAACTGAAGTTGCAGGAGGCACATTGTCATTGCTACCTAAGATAAACTTGATCATTGGATGCTCACATGTGCCTGGGGCCTATCCTAAGTAGAACATTCAGTGCTCTTCACGCTCTGACCCAAATCTGTCTTTCTAACTTCATCTCCATTTCTATCTTTTTTTTAAAAAAGATTTTATTTATTTATTTGAGAGAGAAAGAGAGAGAGAGAGCGCGCGCAAGCAGAGGGAGAAGCAGGCAGAGGGAGAAGGAGAAGCAGACTCCTTGATGAGCAAGGAGCCTAATGTGGGGCTCGATTCCAGGACCCTGGGATCATGACCTGAGCTGAAGGCTGACGCCTCTCCCACTGAGCCAACCAGTCGCCCCTCCATTTCTAAACTTGCCCTCCTCCTGCAATTCACACCAAGGACCTTGTGCTCCAGCTACACAAAAGGAGCTTCCCATGTTTTGCTCCCATTATTCCATCTGCTTAGAAAGTCTTCCTCCTTCCACCAGGTGCTGTCCTACAAGGCTCAGCCCATAAAACCTGTGACACATCCCAGGGAGATATCATCTGTTCTTGGAGCACATTGTTAACCCTCTTATAACACTTGTGTGTTAAGGGTTGTAACACTTAATTATCTGTCTCATCAGGATTCCCTGGGGACCAGGCTCCTGACTGAGTCGTCTCTCTGACCCAGCACATGGCCCAGTACCTGGGCTGTAGAGTCATTCCACGTGAATCAAGTCCAATCAAACTGATACGAACTCGATCCAGGATAACTCCACTTTTTCTGCTTCTCATGAGTCTGGGGTCACCACGCACCTAAGCATTTCTGGTCTGTCGGTGGATCACAGGAAGACCTAGTTACCCAATAGTCAATGCCGGCGCAAAGCCTCAAGGCACAGGCACACCCAGGCCTCACACGCCCAGGCATTTGGAGCTCAGTGATTTCTCTGGAGGCTGTTTATAGCCCACATGTTACACTGAGGATGATGTTGAGATTAACTGCCTCAAAATTTTTTCCACACCCAAAGTCATCAAGCTGAACTTCCTTCCCCTTACCTCAGAAAATGAAGCCTTGACACTTAAGGCTGAGTTAGAAATCGTTTTCTATCTGGTTTCCCTTTATTATACCATTTCCACTTCTACAGCATCTTTTTGCCCTGTACAGAAAAAGAAAAAAAAATACTGGAGACTTTTGTTTGCATTTCTCAAAGAAAAATGTGAGGCTTTGCAAAGGAACTGTGTCGAGGCAAAGGCTAGAAAAAAGGAGGCAGGGACAGGAGAAAAGCATTTAATGCCATCTCTTTATTTTTTTTAATTTTTATTTTTTAATAAATGTTAGGGTGGTTTTTTTTTTTTAAGATTTTATTTATTTATTTGACAAACAGAGATCACAAGTAGGCAGAGAGGCAGGCAGAGAGAGAGGAAGGGAAGCAGGCTCCCTGCCAAGCGGAGAGCCCGATGCGGGGCTCGATCCCGGGACCCTAGGATCATGACCTGAGCCAAAGGCAGAGGCTTTAACCCTCTGAGCCACCCAGGCACCCCTAATCATTTATTTATTTGAGAGAGAGGGAGAGAGCAGCAGCAGAGGAAGAGGGAGACTCCCTGCTGAGCAAGGAGCCCGATGCAGGACTCGATTCCAGAATCCTGGGACCATGACCTGAGCTGAAGGCAGATGCTTAATGGACTGAGCCACCCAGGTGCCTCAAGCATCTGACTCTTGATCTCAGTTTAGGTCTTCATCTCAGGGTCCTGAGTTTGAGCCCCACACTGGGCTCCATGCTGTGATGGAACATACCAAAAAGAAAGAAAAGAAAAGGGAGGGGAAGGGAAGGGAATGAAAGGAAAGGAGAGGGAGAGGGAGGGACAGAGGAAGGAAAGAAGGGAGGGAGGGAGGGAGGAAGGTGGCTTAGAGGAGCCTGACCAAAGTTTGATGAAGACGGGTCCCTATCAGGAGCCAAAACAAACTCCCTCCACTCTGCTCCTCCCTACTGGTTAAAAGAACTAACAGCCGTAAAGCATTTTTTAAATTTTTTTAAATTTTTAAAAGATTTTATTTATTTATTTGACAAACAGAGATCACAAGTAGGCAGGGGGTGGGGGGGCGGTGGTGGTGAAGCAGGCTCCCTGCTGAGCAGGGAGCCAGATGCTGGGCTTGATCCCAGGACCCTGAGATCATGACCTGAGCCAAAGGCAGAGGTTTAACCCACTGAGCCACCCAGGTGCCCCCACCCCTCCTGTGAAACATTTAAAACATCCCCATAATCCCATTTTTGCTTGGGGAGGGAGAATTTGAATATTATCATTAACACAAATTATTTCTAGATGGTGGAATTACAAGTAATTTTTCTTTCTTTCTTTGAGCCTTTCTATACTTGCCAAAAATTTACCGGGGCGGCGGGGGGGAGAGAAGTCCCCAATGATTTTTGGTTTCAAAGAAGTTAAGGCTGCTGGCTCCTCCTGCACTGGGGTCATCAGAGCCAGTAAGCTTTCTAACCAACATGAAGAGACTCCATCATTTAACTTCCGGTCAGAGGGCAGGTCTCAGAGCTGGAAAAAATTACTCCTAGAAAGAAAGCCACAACACCAGTCTGTCAAAAAGACATGCAACAAAGTGCCCTGAATCAGAGCAAGTCAGCAAAATTCTTATTTGAAACCTGGAAAATCAGATTTTCCCTACACCTAAAAAACAAACAAACACACAACCCTCCTCCCCCCCTCCAAAAAACCCACAAAAAACAGGAATAAAGTATGCAGGCCTAAGGCAAGATGCCAAACCCAGTTTCAGGATTTTAAAGGAGAAACCACTTCTCTTCAGCTTGATTATAGCACAGGTTGTAAAGCTGGGCCTCATATCCCATGATTTACATGCAAATCCCACCAAAAATGAGTTGGCCCCTCTCCAGATGTCCAGATCTCAAAGGAACTCTGTTTCCAGTGAGGCCCCTACTCCATAGCCATGAGTCTCTTTTCTCTGCTTTCCTGGGCACGGAGGGGAGTAAAGATGTTAAGGCTTCTCCCTCACATGCTGAAATGATCTGGGATTGGGAAACGGAATGTTGCTTTGTCCCTTCTCACAATCTACCTGTTACCAGTTGTTGTAGCCTTTTTTTTTTTTTAAGATTTTATTTATTTGACAGACAGAGATCACAAGTAGGCAGAGAGGCAGGCAGAGAGAGAGGAGGAAGCAGGCTCCCCGCTGAGCAGAGAGCCCGATGCGAGGCTCAATCCCAGGACCCTGGGATCATGACCTGAGCAAAAGGCAGAGGCTTTACTCCACTGAGACACCCAGCACCCCTCTTTTTTTTTTTTTAAAGATTTATTTATTAATTTGAGAAAGAGAGAGGGGAAGGGCAGAGGGAGAGGGAGAGAGAATCTCAAGCAGACTCCAGAGCCCCACTCGGGGCTTGATCCTGCAACCCTGAGATCATGACCTGAGCCAAAACCAAGAATCAGACGCTCAACTGACTGAGCCACCCAGGTGCCCCAAGCTGTTTAAGCCTCTTAACGGGAATGCAGGATGACCTGGTATTCATCTGTCTACCCTCTTGAGTGCCCCCCATAGTGTGGCTCAAAAGCCAGAGAACAGCCCCCTGAACAAGATGGTAAGGAGCACAGTGTGTAAGGGAAGACAGGACGTTCAAGTTGGTGCCAACCAACGCTGGTCTGGGACGCACAGATGTGGTTCATTCAGCGTTCTCCAGAGGACCCAAATAAAACAGGAGGCTTTGTAGAAGTACCTGTAACATGATAAGAAAAAGTACTTACTGAGGTGCTACTTTGGGTAATAAAGAGGAAGACATGTGGAGGAAGCATTTCCGTTCATGAGGAAACATTTCCATTCGCTCAAATAACTTGCCATCTAGTGTTTTTCAAAACATCAGAACCTTCATAACAAATTTATGATGAGAAAAAGCAGAAAAGAAGAGATAAAGTAAAAAGAATGAGATGTCAGGGGCGCCTGGGTGGCTCAGTGGGTTAAAGCCGCTGCCTTCGGCTCAGGTCCTGATCTCAGGGTCCTGGGATCAAGCCCCGAATCAGGCTCTCCGCTCAGCAGGGAGTCTGCTTCCTCCCTTCTCTCTCTCTGCCTGCCTCTCTGCCTACGTGTGATCTCTGTCTGTCAAATAAATAAATAAAATCTAAAAAAAAAAAAAAAGAATGAGATGTCAACTAATGCAATGGTCAATGTGGACCTTATCTGGAACCTAATTGGAACAAAACAAACGGGAAACAATTTATGAGAAATCTGAACACTGACTGGGTATTTGACACAAAGAACAAAAGGAAAAACAAAGGAATACATGAGTGTGATTTATGAAGAAATGAATATGCCCTTAAAATACTTCCACCTTCTAAAAAGAAACATCAGTGTGTTGGGTAAGTTGTTTGGTGATTTTCTTTTCTGATCTTTAGTAAAAATGATTACTGACCCTCAGTCATCACCTCCTACAATAAGTTACATCTGGGTAGCAGAGTGCTTATAAAATATACTTGCCAATAAGACCCCAAAACATTAATATTTTAAAATAACATCTTCGAAGGAAAAAAAATTTCTGTTTTCCAACAAACTCTGGGATCATACTTTTCCCATTCACCAAAAAAAGAAAAACCAAAAACCATAAAACTCCCAACAACCCAGGAATGAAAAAGAATAGCACTGGAAAAACAGGAAGAAGGCTAGTGAGCCCTCAAACAGAGATGGGCGGCTACGCATCTTGGTCTTGCTTTCAGGATTGTGACATTGCTCCTCTTACTAGGACAGAGAATCACACTGAGAATATTAAGATTTATCTGTTACCTTTTATGGATCTTTATTTATTTGTTTGAGGAGGGAAGGGCAGAGGGAGAGAGAAAATTTCAAGCCGACTCTCGTGGCAGGGCTCCGTCCCAGGACCCTGAGATCACAACTTGAGCCGAAACCAAGAGTCATGAAGAGTCAGACACTTAACGGACTGAGCCACCCCAGCACCACTTGGTGTTACCTTTATTTATTTATTTTAGGATTTTATTTATTTATTTGACAGAGAGAGAGAGAGAGACAGCGAGAGAGGGAACACAAGCAGGGGGAGTGGGAAAGAGACAGGCAGACTCCCTGCTGAGCACAGAGCCCGATGTGGGGCTCGATCCCAGGACTCTGGGATCATAACCTGAGCAGAAGGCAGACGCTTAGTGCACGGAGCCACCCAGGCGCCCCCAGAGTACACATATCTCGATAAGCGCCGAGAAACGTATAGAATTGTTGAATCATTATATTGATTCTAACATAACGAAACTAATGTAACACTGTATGTTAACCATACTTGAATTTAAAAAAGAAATATGGCATAAAAATGAATAAAATAAAATAATAGAGTAAAATAAAATAAACAAAGCAGAGATCGCAGACTCAGAGGCCCCACAGATGGTGGGCCACATCTGGCCACTGGCTGTTTTTGTATGGCCTATAAGCTAAGGATGATTTTTATATTTTTAAATGCTTGGAAAAAAAAGAAGAAGAAGAAGACTACTTCTTGACATGTGAAAATTACATAAAACTCGATTTTCCATGTCCACCTAGTTATGTGGTAAGATGGCACACTCAGTCATGTACAGGTTAGCTGTGGCTGCTTTTCTCAGTCGAGTTGAGCGGTTGCCATAAAGTCTGTATGGTCTGCGAAGCCAAAACTACTTCCTCTCTGGCCGTTTACAGAAGAAGTTTGCAAAATCCCAGTCTAGAGCCCCATCTGTGCTAAGGCTCCTTTGCAGAACAGGGTCTTTCATATGGAAAGCATTCTTCAAGCACAACCGGGAAGGCCTCCTTGGGCCAACTCTGTTGCTTTCCATGTTGGTTGCTGCTGGAAGAGGGTAGAACGGGGAGCTGCCTTCTGTGTCCTCCAGCCAACATGCTGAGCTGAGGTGGGGCAATTTAGTTTCTGTTCTCACTGCCTACTCAATCATGGCCTCTCAGCTCAGCCTATCAACAGGGAGACCAATTAGTGCCAATTTCTATGCAAAAGGCGTTTCCTTAAGGCAAGACTGAGATCACCACCTCCTTTCACACAAACAATTCGGGGTCACAAGGTTAACCCGGGTTAGATTCAAACCAGGGCTTGAAAAGTGAAAGGCATCCCTCTCACCAATCCTTAGAGCTCTCCAGACTCCTTAGGAAAAAAGTGTCAAAGAATTCACCTCATTTACCAGACGGGCACTTCAGCGGGAACAGCCAACAGACCCTGCAAATTTCATATCCCTGTAGAAGATTACCCTCAGATTTCCCACAGATGTTTAGGGCAAAATTTTATTAGAACCATATGTAGCAATCAGTTTCCTAGGAATTCAAGAGCACCAGAGAGCAGGCCTTCCACTCCAGAGTTCTAAATTTCTTAAGAAATCAGAGACTCAACTCTAAGAGCCAGTGAGTCCTCAAAGCACATTTCTTTTTTTTTTTAAAGATTTTATTTATTTATTTGACAGAGAGAGATCACAAGTAGGCAGAGAGGCAGGCAGAGAGAGAGGAGGAAGCAGGCTCCCAGCTGAGCAGAGAGCCCGATGTGGGACTCGATCCCAGGGCCCTGAGATCATGACCTGAGCCGAAGGCAGGGGCTTAACCCACTGAGCCAACCAGGCGCCCCTTCAAAGCACATTTCTTACAAGTGAAAATATTCTTTGGCCTGAAGGGAAAGATGCATTTATGGGCAAACGTAGTTTATACTAGGTTGTCTACAAATTTACTGTAAATAAATTGGTATGTTTATGTTAGAACATTTTAATAAGATGAGCAGAGCAAACCCTTTGGTGGATAGTTTCATAAAGAATATCTTTTTCTGGGGTGCCTGGGTGGCTCAGTGGGTTAAAGCCTCTGCCTTCGGCTCAGGTCATGATCCCAGGGTCCTGGGATTGAGCCCTGCATCGGGCTCTCTGCTCCGTGGACAGCCTGCTTTCTCCTCTTTCTCTGCCTGCCTCTCTGCCTACTTGTGATGTCTGTCTGTCAAATAAATAAATAAAATCTTAAAAAAAGAAAAAAAAGAATATCTTTTTCTTTTTTCTTTTTGACAATTCATAGTTTTGTTATTCAAAAGAATCTCAGAACTTTTTTCAAATTGAAATGCCATTCACATAATATAACTTGCTTATTGTACCTAAATCAAAATTGTTCACTTTAAAGAGAATGTCTCCATGGCATTCACAATGGAAGGATTTGTTTTTTATGCCAATGTAGCCTTTTCTCATTGGCCTAAAATTTCGTTTATATTTTGAATATTAACAGGGTACATGCACCCCTACTCCTCAATAATTTTAAAGCCAAGAACTGTTTTTTAAACCAATAAATTGTCCCACCTGGACATTCAAATTGTCAAATTATGATGAAAGGTAAAACACACTAGCAGACAACAGGAAAAGAATCCTTTTAAACTGATTACAATCCTTCAGAAAGGAAATTTTCTGGGTTTTCTAGGATGTAGACATTTTACTGGGGGATATTAACATCTCCCAATCTTCCCCCAAGCCACACACTGGCTTTTTTTTTTTTTTAGAATGCCTCTATTCTTTTAAAAAAAAACAATATATCTCAATATTAAAAATTTAAACTACAAAAAATATTCACTTGAAATTCTTCCACCCAGAAATGATCATTTTTCTAGGTAGATATATAGACAGAAATAATTTTAGAAAAATAGAATCATATAATCTATCATATTTTAAATGAAAAATATTAGATTTAGTTCCAGGAAGATGGAAGGGACACACCTTCCCCTATTCTTTGCATTTAGCTTAACTAAAAACCTTGGGAACATATATCTCTGAAAGGTGGAGAGAGACAGACTGGTAGACCAGCTGGCTAGGGATCTAGGGCTCCAAGAACAGCACCCCACCAGTTAGTTCCCTGGGTTTTCTTTTTGTTTTCTATATCCCAAACTGGATACCAGAGAAGCCAGAAACCTGTAAACACCAATGGGCACAGACAAAACTAACACCTCAAGAAAAGCCTCCTTTCTCTATGTAAAGGAGTAGGAAAGGAATAAATAGCCTAGTGAGACAGAAATTTGGGATGCCTGGGTGGCTCAGTCCATTAAGCACCTGCCTTCGGCTCAGGTCATGATCCTAGAGTCCTGGGATCAAGTCCCACATCAGGCTCCGTGCTCAGCGGGAAGCCTGTTTCTCCCTCTGCCTGCCACTCCCCCTACTTGTATGCTCTCTCTCTCTCTCTCTCTCTGACAAATAAATAAATAAAATCTTAAAAAAAAAAAAAAAAGGAAACTTCAACACAGTAGCCATTCAACACCACCATCTCCCCAGCAAAGGCCAATGAGAAAACCTAGACTTCCACACTTGCCAGGCTATAATGACTTGTCCCGGCTCACCCCCCACCCCAGCCCCCTGCGGGGTCAGTGACAAGCACATGGGGAGCTCGGATGTCTACTCCTCCCCACCAACATCGAGTGCCGGTCCCCTCCCCCCTGGGGTGGTGTCAGAGGCGGTCAGGTGGAGAATGAGCTCCCCCAGCACAGTTCAGCAGTAACAAGGCCACCCCCTTCTTGGTGTTGGCGGAAGCCACGTGGAAAGCAGTTACAAGATGCGCCACCACTTTCAGGCCTAGTGGACAGCCTGAAAGCCCACCCAGTCTAGAAGCACTGAGACCCCTCTCCTCACTGTCAAAGGGGCAAGAGTAAAAAGCCTGGACTCCCCCCTGGATGTGGCAATAACATGGTGGCACGCCTCTTCAACCCACTGGCATGGTGTCAGAGGTTTGAATGTTGTCTGCTAAAATACAAAATTTATTTATTTATTTTTAAAAAGATTTTATTTATTTATTTGACAGAGATCACAAGCAGGCAGAGCAGCAGGCAGAGAGGGGGAACCAGGCTCCCCACTGAGCAGAGAGCCCGATGCACGGCTCAATCCCTGGACCCTGAGATCATGACCTGAGCCAAAGGCAGAGGCTTAACCCACTGCACCACCCACGCGCCCCTACAATACAAAATTTAAATAAGATCCAGAGTCTCACAATATCAAAATTTCCAGGTTTCAGTCGCAGACCAGTTGTCATACCAAGAACCAGGAAGATGTCAAAACAAATGACAACACCAACACATAAATGATCCAGATGTTAGAATTACCTGGTAAGGGGGCGTCTGGGTGGCTCAGTCAGTTAAGGATCCAGCTCTTGATTTCAGCTCAGGTCGTGATCCCAGGGTCCTGGGATCAAGCCCTGCATCAGGCAGGAGCCTACTTCTCTCCCCCGCCAGCCCCCCACTTGAGCTCTGTCAAATAAGTAAATAAATAAAATCTTTTTAAAAAATGTGACCTTAAGGTGACTTTTTCTTTGTTTTTCCTTAAGATTTTATTTATTTATTTGTGAGAAAGAGAGAGCACACAAGCGGGGTCGGGGTGGGGGAAGTGGCAGAGGGAGAGGGAGAAGCAGATTCCCTGCTGAGCAGGAAGCCCAATGCGGGGCTCCATCCCAGGACCCTGGGATCATGACCTGAGTCAAAGGCAGATGCTTAACGACTGAGCCACCCACATGGCCCTCAGACATTCTATATACATTTGATTTTTTCATTATGGTTGATAACATTTCCATTCTTCAACCCCTAAGCTCAACATTTGCAAAGGAAAAGGGGAAACCACAAAGGACTTCTATGTATTAAAGTGCCTAACTCCTTGGTTATGAAACAGCAGTGTAGAAGCCCCAAAGAAGTTTGGGGTAGGAGGGTACCTGCCCGACTCAGGTGATAAAGCATGCGATTCTTGATCTTGGATTGAGTTCAAGCCCCACACTGGGCGTAGAACTTACTTGAGAAAAGGAAGAAGGGTGGGGGGAGGAGGAAGAGGAGGAGGAGGAGGAGGTGGAGAACGGGGCGAAGAAGTTGCTTCTGACAGGAACCACCTTAGGTACCAAGGAGATACCCTGAGCAGGAAATGAGCGGACAGATTTGTGAAGATATCGCTGAAGAAGCAACATATCAAACTTCTGATCTGTTCATCACATTCTTAATCTACATCTATCATGGGGCACCTGGGTGGCTCAGTCGGTTGAGCTCAAGTTATGATCTCAGGGTCCTGGGATCAAGCCCCAAGTCTGGCTCCTTGCTCAGCAAGAAGTCTGTTTGTCCCTCTGCCCCTTCCCCCCACTTTTGCCTTCTCTCCCCTTCCCCCCTCCCCGCCCCCACTCCTATGTTCTCTCAAATAAATAAATACAATCTTTTTTTAAAAACTCTACATCTATTATAAAGTGTTTTTCCAAAAATAGTCTATCTAGGCTCTCAAAAAGAATTTTTAGTAAATTTCCCTTTATTCCAGTTCATAACGAAAGGAATCCAAGACATCTTGTTTTTATTTGGTGTCTATCATGAGAATTAAGAAAAGCAATCCAAATGTTTGCACTTCTTTAAGAAGCTGGGGAGAGACTTTCAGCTCGTGTTACATGGCTTGGCAGGCAAACATTCCTCACAGTGTTAAGTGTGATTTGAGCTCAGTCCCACAGTTCTGGTTCATTGCCTGGGTGTTCTCACCTACAAAGTGAGAGAATGAGGAAAAGCCCTATCTCGTAACTTTAAAAGGTGACTGAGTGAAGGATGATTTAGGGTAAGGATCAGGATAGAAGTGTAAACCAGAGGCATCTGGTTGACTCAGAAGAGGTGTAAAACAATATTGAAATAAGATTAAGATTATACATTATACTTTGAAACATAGATTTTACAAAGTAAGTATTTCTTACATGTCTTGCAACTGTTAATATCTATCTTGTTTACACAAAATTCCAGAATTATGTCGTATTTTTTCTTATCCTAACCTTACTTGTTATGATTTATATTTCCTCTATCATCTTCTCAATTATAATTTGAATATAAAACCATTTTCATTTGAGCGAGTGTTGTTTTGAAAGTATTTAGTAAAGGTATCAGCATCTTTGCAGTAACCTGGAAGAATGTGGTTATCTATGGGATTATGCCATTTAGGGATAATATACATTAGCTCAAAGCCATTTTTTAAAAAGATTTTATTTATTTATTTGAGAGAGAGAGAGCACACAAGATGGGGGAGCGTCAGAGGGAGAAACAGACTCCCCACTGACCAGGGAGCCTGACGTGGGCTCCATCCTGGGCCTCCAGGATCATGACCTGAGCCGAAGGCAGACGCCCAACTGACTGAGGCACCCAGGTGCTCAAAGTAATTTATGTTAAAAGTTGAATCACTGGGGACGCCTGGGTGGCTCAGTTGGTTAAGCAGCTGCCTTCGGCTCAGGTCATGATCCCAGCGTCCTGGGATCGAGTCCCACATCGGGCTCCAGTCCCACATCGGGCTCCAGTCCCACATCGGGCTCCTTGCTCGGCAGGGAGCCTGCTTCTCCTTCTGCCTGCCACTCTGTCTGCTTGTGCTCACTCTCGCTCCTCTCTCTCTCTCTCTCTGACAAATAAATAAATAAATAAATCTTAAAAAAAAAAAAAAAAAGTTGAATCACTGGGCACCTGGGTGGCTCAGTGGGTTAAAGCCTCTGCCTCTCAGGTCATGATACCAGGATCCTAGGATCGAGTCCCGCATCCGGCTCCCTGCTCAGCAGGGAGTCTGCTCTTCCCTCTCCCCAGCTTGATCTCTTTCTCGTTCTAAAATAAATAAAATCGGGGCACCTGGCTGGCTCAGTGGGTAACCAGCTGCTGCCTTCGGCTCAGGTCATGGTCTCAGGGTCCTGGGATCCAGCCCCACATCAGGCTCTCTGCTCAGCAGGGAGCCTGCTTCCTCCTCTCTCTCTGCCTGTCTCTCTGCCTACTTGTGATCTCCGTCTGTCAAATAAATAAATAAAATCTTTAAAAAAAAGTTGAATCACTATGATGTATGCCTGAAACTAATGTAACATTGTTTGTCAACTATACTAAAAAAAAAAAAAGAGGAAGAAAGAAAGAACAGTTAATAGTCCCTTTACAAAATGGGAAGCGTTTTAAGCCGGGCAAGGCAGCACTTCAGTAGCTACTGGAAGAAATAGTACAAGGCAGGAGTAGCTCTGACCCTGCAACTCAGACTTTCAACTCTATTGCTATTTTAAGTTTAATAGAGTTTTACTGTCAATGTAAGTACCGTTAAATCACTGCTGGCTCGAATCACTTTTTTTTTTTTTTTTTTTAAGTGTGGAATGGAGCTGAAGATTGGATTCCTAATTTTTTTTTTTTTATTGTAATAAAAATCCGTTTTACCATTCTGGGTCAAATCAGTCCTCCGTGTCTGCACTGACTAAACCCCATACACCATTCCTTTATTAGTTTGGTTCTTACCTCTTATGTTTATACTGTGACATTTCAACCTTTTGCTTTTTCTGACTGTCATTTTGTTAGTTTAAGATTTTTATTTTATTTATTTATTTGACAGAGATCACAAGTAGGCAGAGAGGCAGGCAGAGAGAGAGGAGGAAGCAAACTCCCAGATGAGCAGAGAGCCCAATATGGGGCTTGATCCCAGGACCCTGAGATCATGACCTGAGCCGAAGGCAGAGGCTTTAAACCACTGAGCCACCCAGGAGCCCCCAACTGTCATTTTGGATATAAGTATATTAACAGAGTAACTGCCAAGCCTCTCAATAATTAAAACAGAATTAAATGTGACTTCATCATCTTGGGCAAAGGAGTCAAAAGAAGTAATGATGGGGACACCTGGGTGGCTCAGTAGGTTAAGCATCTGCCTTCAGCTCTGCCCCTCCCCCCACTCATGCTTGCTGTCTCTCAAATAAATAAAATTAAAAAAAAAAAAGATGTAGGAGCCCTTGGGTGGCTCAGTCGTTAAGCATCTGCCTTCGGCTTAGGTCATGATCCCAGGGTCCTGGGATCAAGCCCCACATTGGGCTCCCTGCTCAGTGGGAAACCTGCTTCTCCCTCTCTCACTCCCCCTGCTTGTGTTCCCTCTCTCGTGGTGTCTCTCGTTGTCAAATAAATGAATACAATCTTAAAAAAAAAAAAAAAAGATGTAATGACTTTCTTAAAACCTTTTTTCCTATCCAAGCAGATAAAGACTAGCTTCCAAGGAAACAGGAACTAATCTATTTTTTTATAAGATTTTATTTATGTATTTATTTATTTGAGAGAGAGCGAGCACAGAGCGAGAGTGAGAGAGCCTGAACAAACACGGGGAGTGGGAGAGGGAGAAGCAGGCTCCCCCTCTGAGCAGGAAGCCCGATGTGGGGCTCCATCCCACGACTCTGAGATGGAGACCTGAGCCTTAACCCACTGAACCACCCAGGTGCCCCTGATAGGCTATTTATCAAAGATGGAATCTTTACTTATAACAAATCCTTAATAATTTAAAGCAGTACGAAATTACCGCTGGAGGAAGCTGAATACAGGGGAAAGCCAGAAGTGTGTGGGTCACAGCCTGTACCTCGAGGCTTTAGTTTCCCCAGGGGATCTTTCCGTGCGGACTGTGCGAGGTCTCAGGCAACCAAGAGGGAAGCATGCCCCAGCCTTCAAGCAGAAGCAAATTAACCGTGGAGCTAAAGGATAGTAGAATGGTAGAATTCTCATTTTATTCCTAATTCCAATTCTTATAGTGAGGGTTGGTTGCCTGATTCCCTTTGGAAACAGTAGCTCAAAGGTTAAACATTCACCTCTTGGAAGGATTTCCAACAGCCAAGCGACTGCCTCCTGAGTTTACAAAGCTGATAAAAGACCCTGGAATAAATAACAGATGGATTTGGGAAATGGCCTATGTATACCCCAAGGCTGGTATATTTTATACCTTAAGAAGAATGGCTCAAAGTAGGTTTTAATTAAATATTTATGTTACAGCCAGAAACAGCAAGCGTCTCTGTGTGGCCAGCCCCCGGCTTCCAATAGGTCTGTCTCAGCAAGGAAATGAATGGACATTAAATATTTATTCTGTACATGTTAAAAGTACACTCTGCTCTTTCCCTGCCTGAAGGGAGATAACAAGGCTAGAGATAGGGGTGCCTGGGTGGCTCAGTGGGGTAAGCCTCTGCCTTCGGCTCAGGTCAAGATCTCAGGGTCCTGGGATCGAGTCCCGCATTGGTTTCTCTGCTCGGCAGGGAGCCTGCTTCCCCCTCTCTCTCTGCCTGCCTCTCTGCCTGCTTGTGATCTCTCTGTCAAGTAAATAAATAAAATCTTAGGGAAAAAAAAAGGCTAGAGATAACCAGTGAGCTGCATTTGGAAACACAATCTTAATTGAAAAATAAAAGGAGGGGCGCCTGAGTGGCTCAGTGGGGTAAGCCTCTGCTTTCGGCTCAGGTCAAGATCTCAGGGTCCTGGAATCGAGCCCCGCATTGGTCTCTCTGCTCAGCGGGGAGCCTGCTTCCCCCCCTCTCTCTGTGCCTGCCTCTCTGCCTACTTATGATCTCTGTCAAATAAATGAATAAAGTCTTTTAAAAAAATAAAAATAAAACAAAAGGAAATATAATCTTATAAAAAGACTGGGAGGCCCGGTTGAACTAGGAAGCAGATCGGGGGTTGAGCCCCGCATCGGGGCTCCCTGCTCAGCAGCGAGCCTGCTTCCCCCACCCTGCCTGCCTCTCTGCCTACTTGTGATCTCTGTCTGTCAAATAAATAAGTAAAATCTTAAAAAACAGAACAAACGAAAAAAGCCTCCAAGATCAGTATTAAGAGAACCGTTGTTTAATGGGCTTCTATAGAGTACACTTCCAAGTTATTCCCTGCCCGCTGGGGCACCTGTTGGCTCAGGTGCTAGAGGATCCAACTCTTGATCTCAGGGTTGTTGAGTCAGAGAAGCATACGACTCTTGATCTTGGGGTTGTGAGTTCAAGCCCTGCATTGGGTGGAGATTACTTTAAAATTTTTTAAAATCTTTTTTTTAAAGATTTTATTTATTTACTTAACAGAGATCACAAGTAGGCAGAGAGAGAGAGGGGGAAGCAGGCTCCCCGCTGAGCAGAGAGCCCGATGCGGGACTCGATCCCAGGACCCCGGGACCATGACCTGAGCCGAAGGCAGAGGCTTTAACTCACTGAGCCACCCAGGTGCCCCCCAAAATTTTAAAAATCTTTAAGAAAAAGTTATCCCCTATAGTTTATGAAGTTTCATTTGCTTGAACCATAGTGGCACAAATCAATTTTTTTTTGAGATTTTATTTATTTGACAGAGAGAGATGCAGCGAGAGAGGGAACACAAGCAGGGGGAGTGGGATAGGGAGAAGCAGGCTTCTCACTGAGCAGGGAGCCCAATGCAGGCCTCAATCCCAGGACCCTGGGATCATGACCTGAGCAGAAGGCAGACGTTTAATGACTGAGACACCCAGGTGCCCCCCAAAATCTATTTTTGTTTACCACATGCACATGTAACCAAAGGTGAAATTTCCACCTGATTTAGTAGCTTAGAGAGTTTTTAGGGCAAAGGTCATGAAAATACAAATAAATACCATTTATAAAAAATTGTTTGGAGAAAGTTCAATTTTGAAGTTACTTTAATTCCCCAAATTTGATAACCTAGTACAAGCTTTATACAAAGAGGCACCTGCTTAGCCACATGTTAACAATAATGAAACTGCAGTAGTGCAATAAAGGATAGAACTTAAAGTGATTATATGAGATTCTTTGATGTTAGGTCCAAGGCATATGTGTTCTAAAACTGATGAATTAGAAAGCCATCTGTTCTCAAGACACTGTAAAACAATGCCAAAGCCAAGTATTTAAAAGGTGATTGAGATATCCAAACCTAGACTTAAACTATTTTTTTTTTCGTTTTAAAGATTTATTTATTTGACAGAGAGAGATGCAGCAAGAGAGGGAACACAAGCAGGGGGAGAGAGAGAGGGGGAAGCAGGCTTCCCACTGAGCAGAGAGCCCAATGTGGGGCTTGATACCAGGACCCTGGGATCATGACCCAATCGAAGGCAGATGCTTAACGACTGAGCCACCCAGGCACCCCTAGACTTAAAATATTTTTCAAGTTCAAATACCTTAGTAAAGAATAGATGTTTTAAAATATCCACTTAGAAAATATGAGGGAGAAATAACCCAAAGAGAGTAAGCCAGAATCGACAGTTACTCCAGTGAAGTCCACAGTAAGATTTTTGTTACCATTAGAAGGAATCTCTCCCAACATATTCATGCTCTTTACATGAATAAAACCTCTTTAACACACAGATTCACAAGAGTTTAGGATTTCCTATAGCAAACACGAAGTTTTGCCCATTGGTCTTGAATTTGCTAATGAGCAAGAGTGCTGCAAGTTCTTTTTTTTTTTTTTTTGATGAATTTATTTGAGGGGCGCCTGGGTGGCTCAGTGGGTTAAGCATTTGCCTTCGGATCAGGTCATGATCCTAGGAACCTGGGGTGGAGTTCCTCATCGGGCTCCCTGCTCAGCCGGGAGCCTGTTTCTCCCTCTGCCTGTTGTTCTCCCTACTTGTGCTTGCTCTCTGTCAAATAAATAAATAAAGTTTTTTTTTTTTTTAAATCTACATTTAAAAAAAAGAATTAGTGAAAGAGCAGGAGCGATGGAAGGAGGGACAGGAGGAGGAGGAGGAGAAACAGACTCCCCATTGAGCGGGGAGCCCATTTTGGGGCTCAATCCCAGGACTGGAAGTCATGACCTGAGCCATAGGCAGATGCTTAACCGACTGAGCCACCCAAGTGCCCTTACTGCAAGTTCTAAAACAGAAAATTTAACTGGAGCTCAAATCTTACCTTTAGAATGGCAGCATTCTTATTTTATTCCAAATCCAGATTTACTCTAGATTTGGTTTCACCCAATTTGAAATTAGGCTGACTCACACTATCAAAACATATTTAATATATAAATGCTTACTTTTGTTGAATACATATTTGTATAACCACTCAATGTTAAGCCTGCATTTCAGCCCTGCCTAGCTCTAAGAATCAGATACCTTTAAACTGTAGATTTAGGCTCACCAGGTTTCTGAGCTAATCCAAACTGCCTGATAACATGTTAGTAGTTCATCACTCCAGTGGACAGGAACTAAAACTTTCATTGCCTTACATGTGGTGTGAACCCAAATGCCACCACCCGTATCAAGCTCTCACCTTCAATCAAATATTCAATCTCATCAAGATCTGTACAGATGAGCCTCTACCTTGGCTCCTGGCCTCTGCCTAAGTTGTTTGCAATGAAGCTGGGGCCCCAGCTCTGAATTCTGCCTCTGGGGTTGGGGTCCTGATAGTCTGCAAAATCCTCCCGTTTTTAGGGACTGGACTTTGTCTTCATGGTCCTGTCATCAGCTGTAGTCTAATTCAAACTGATCAATTTCCCTGGAACTATAATCTGCCTGATTTTCAGTACATAGCCTAGAGGGCTACTTCCTCACTTCCCTTACCCTCTCCACTCATCAGATTAGAAAACTTTGGGCAGTGAACCTGCCTGTACACAGAATCGGATCGGGACTATCAGTCACCCCTGGGGAGGGCATGGGGGAGCAGCACAGTGAAGATGACCCCCACCCATCACCAGTCTCATTATTGACATATTCTAGTCCCTTAAATGCTCAATGGAGCAACATTTTAGGATTTATCTAATTTAGCCAAATAATTTGTCTCTCACCGTTTGCTTGCAATTTCTCTGTGGGGGCCTAACTAGTCGTGGAAGCTTCCCTTCTCTCTGATGGAGAGAACACAGCCTTTCCAGGTAAGGCTTTGGAAGATGAAGTCACCGTCTTGAAGAACAGCCACTTTAGATTCAGGCGGACCACTAACCCCTGGCTGGAGACACACAGCCTAGAACCCGGGGCTTTGCAAACAAGTCACATCTCTTCGAGAGATCCTCCCTCCCTCACTGCTTGATATCTGCCTAATCCTTGCCTTGCCATTTTCTTGGCCTCTCCATTGTCAAAAATACTTTGTTGCTTACTGTTTACCCCTCCCTCTGCTGACCATCGTAATTCTTTAATGTTTTCCTTCTCAGCCCAGCAACCTAGTATTTCCACCCAAGCCAGCTGACAGGCCTCCTTACCACCTATCTGTTCTCACAGTCAAGCCCTTCATGGCCTTAATAAACTATTAAGTTTGAGCGTCCTGCTTGTCAGCCCCCCAGCGGATGGTGGAGACCACACCAAACACACGGATTATGTTCATTATATGACACCTCACAAGAGAACTATATAGTCATGTCAGCTTAAGGGTGAGAAGTAAAACAAAACACTATGAAGAAAATGGATTTTTCACAGCTTATTTGTTGCTTATGTAGTTGTGACCCTTCCCATAAAAAAGTGTCAGAGCAGCTTTTCAAAGTAAGTACCTTGCAGGTTCCAAGGCTTGCTTATCCAATGTAGAAATATTTACCCCTACAGAAAAAGCCCAAATTGCTCAGATAATATCTCCAAGGTAATTGCTACTTTTCTTGGAGCTGTTTTGTTTTGACAGAGAGAGAGAGAGAGAGAGAGAGAGAGAACAAGCAGGGGTAGCAGCAGGGGAAAAGGAAAGGGAAGAGGGAGCAGCTGAGCAGCGAGCTGGATGCGGGGCTTGATCATGGCCTGAGCCGAAAGCAGACGCTTAACAGAACCACCCAGGCACCCCGCTTGGTGTTGTTTTGCTTTTAAAAGTTTTGGGGGTGCCCGGGGTGGTTCAGTCAGTTAAGCATCCGACTCTTGACTGACTCAGGTTGAGATCTCAGGGTCCTGAGGTCGAGCCCTATGACAGTCTCCACACTGGCCTGGAGCCTGCTTAAGATGCTTTCTCCCTCTCCCACTACCCCAGAGCACACAGTTCTCCCTCTAAAAACAAATAAAATTTAAACATTTTTAAAGTAATCTCTACCCCTAACACGGGGCTCAAGCTCACAACCCCAAGATCAAGAGTTGCCAGGCAGGTACCCCTCCTGTTTTTTTTTTTTTTTAAATCATGTATTAGGTAGGGAAACCCACTATGTATACCTTAGTGAAGAGGGTGTTAACCCAGAAGAGCAGCAGCAGTACCTGATGACTTGGTAGAACTGCAAACTCGGGCTCAACCCCAGACCTTCTCAATCAGAAATTCTGGAAACTGGGGCGCCTGGGTGGCTCAGTGGGTTAAAGCCTCTGCCTTCGGCTCAGGTCATGATCCCAGGGTCCTGGGATCGAGCCCCGCATCGGGCTCTCTGCTCAGCAGGGAGCCTGCTTCCTCCTCTCTCTCTGCCTGCCTCTCTGCCTTCTGCCTGCTTATGATCTCTGTCAAATAAATAAATAAAATCTTAAAAAAAAAAAAAAGAAATTCTGTAAACTAGGCCAAGCAATCTGTGTTTTTTAACAAGCTTGTCAGGTGATTCTGCTGCATACCAGTTTGAAGAACCACTGCCTTCGTTTAGGCATAATGATCACCTTCAAACTCCATCATTAATGGGGCTCATGTAAGGAGCTGACTCAGTGACTTCCTTAGGTAGCACCCTATCTGATAATCTGATATATGTCTTCTATATACACAAGAAAAACTAATACTTCATGGTTGATAGTAGTTTGGAACATCTTCTTTTAAGCCTGAGACTTGTTTTTAAACTAGTGAACACCAAGAGCAGGTCAATTTTACCTTCAAGATGAATAATAAGTAGGCAATAATATTTGACTTAGTCTTGGTTTATACTAAGTATCTTGGTATAATTATCCTTAGCCCCCTCTTCTCAAAATAAGTTCCCAGTTGAGACAATAAATTATGGCCTAAATATCCCCTTATTAGTAAGTCATAAAATAGGCAGTGAAATGTGTCAATGGTTCTTGAAACATTCTCATCACTCCATTATGTCTAATAAAAACAACTGTAAAGATATTTAGGTGTTAACTTTAATTCCCAAAATAATCTGAATACAAAATTATAGTGGGAAGGGAAACCTTTCTTTCATGGAAAGGCCTGGCAACTATTTTGCAGTTAAACCAGGAAATGTGCGGCACACTACATGTCCAATAGAGGAGGCTTTTATTGTGCCTCTAATTACTATGATCACTTCAATCCTTTGCTTAAAACCCATGGTCCTTGTTTTTTGTTTTGTTTTTTAGAGACAACATGTGCAGGTATGTGGAGGGGAGAGGCAGAGGGAGAGTGAGAATCCTAAGCAGGCTCTCTAAGGAGTGTAGAAGGAGGAAGGGCTCGAACTCATCCTCCTGCTGAGATCATGACCTGGGCCCAAACCAGGGGCCTGGTGCTTAATGACTGAGCCACCCTGGCAACCCAGCAATACTTCTTTTTTTAAGGTTTTTTGTTTTGTTTTGTTTTTTTGGTAAATGACAGAGAGATGGTGAGAAAGGGAACACAAACACAGGGGAGCTGGAGAGGGAGAAGCAGGCTCCCTGCCAAGCAGGGAGCCTGATATGGGGCTCAATCCTAGGACGCTGGAATCACTACCTGAGCCAAAGGCAGATGCTTAATGACTGAACCATGCAGGTGTCCCATCAATATGTTTTTTGAACTTAGTTTGACTTTACACCCACTAGGACTAGCAAACTTGTATGGCTTCTGACAACGAAAACCTCAGGCTATCTCAGAACCCCCAAAAAGATTCAGTGCCATTTCAGCGTTAACCTGTGGACTTCCAAAGGTCTCATGAGAGGAGTACGCTGGGCTAGGAAGGCCCCATGGAAGAAATAGGGGAGGAGTGCCCCTTGTATACTATGTATAGGACTGTCAGAATGCTCTGAGAGCTTCCTAGTATTCTGCCAAACCCTTATGTGTAGTCCCTACTGTAGTATTTTTAATAAATTCTAGCCAGTATTTAAGAGATCTATGTACAATTCAGGCTCTGAGGAGCCTCTCAAGGGTCCATTATTGCCTGGATCAGAGAGAAGTCACAAAGACTGGCCTGGATCTGAAGCTGCCGGGAAGTCAATTAATTCTATCTAGGTACCTAAACAGTTATCTTTACTATTTGCTACATACATGTAGCATTATCTCTTTTCACGCAATTCTTTAATGCCTTGTGGGCATGGATATCCATAGGTAAATTCCTTAGCACATTTATGATAAATTTCTCCCATATTCTAATAAGCAAACTCATCCATGCTTAACATACTCCAAATTTCTTTTAGCAGAGATTTTTTTGCTTCCTACATAAATACTGCACTTTTTTACAAGAAGTGACCACCTCTGTATTAAGGTTCAACACAGTTACACTGTCAGTATAGCAGAAATCCCTGTTTTGACCTCTAGATCTCAGGTAAGACTGAGTTGTGGCCCAGAAACTAAGGTACTTCAATTTTTCTTTTTAAGATTTTATTTATTGGTCAGAGACCACAAGCAGGGGGAACAGCAGAGGAAGCAGGTTTCCCCTGAGCAAGAAGTTTGATGTGGGACTTGATCCCAGGATCTTGGGATCATGACCTGAGCTGAAGGCAGATAACAAACAAGCCAACCCCGGCACTTGAAATTTTTGTACCAACTGAAACCTAAGGGAAGTTAATACTCTTGGGACTGCCCCGGTCTTTGGTCCTGTGTCCAAGACCATACGTCTCTACTAGCACTAACAGTGGACGTTAAGATTTATCAAAAATGCAAAAGCATCAAATGTCTTTCCTCCTAAGTTTACCTTTGGCAGTCTCCAAAGCATGACCCCTCAAAAAAGGTACAACTCCATACCCTTCCCACTCTTAGGGCTGAGAGAGAAAGGCTCAGGGGTGCCCAACTGATGGAAAGTTCTCTGCAGTTGTGCACTTGTGGAGAGGGTGAGGCACGGTTATACAGTAACACATGCAGTGCTCCTGGGAGCGTTCAGGACGTGCAGACAGGGCAGGTGAAAAGGACATCAGCTCAATCTGTTCCACCTAGTCCAGCTCCTCAAGTTCAGGGTCTTTACATTTCCTTTGTTTTCCACTTATACTAAAATAATGTTTTCCAAGGAATTACTATTGAGGACTGAATTATTTAGGTTTCACATGCTAAACATTATGAAAAGGTAAGTCGGAAGAGTCCTATGTTAGTTAGCTTGTCCTAAATCTGCCACCATGATTTTGGAATTCCAACTCTTTATATAAGCTGAGGTCAATTATATAAAAATATTTTTAAACCTATAAAATTTGATGTCATCCTAAATACCAAAATCACCTCTGAGATTTTTCAAGTGTATTAAGAGATTTAAATGTCAGTGAGCAGTTAATTCTGACTTTATAAAGATTTATTTGCGCGAACGAGCAAGCATGAGCAGGGGGGAGGGAGGGATAGAGGGAGAAGCAGACTCCCAGCTGAGCAGAGAGCCCAAAGTGGGGCTTGATCCCAGGACCCTGAAATCCCAGGCACCCCCTCTTTTGCCACTTTAGAGGAAGTCTTGCATTTATAATAGGATTAATGTTCTTACTTCATCAGTAGAATGATCCACGTATTCGAGCTACAACACTTTATGACTGAGGTTTTAGAATTGTTAGGGTAAAAGGCAAGAGCACTTCAAATCTTAAACTGGTACACAAATGACTACAAAGTGCAAGAATTCTATAGTTTCTTAATAAACACTGATTCATAATTAGTATTAGTTATCTCTAATTCTAAGTAATTATGTAGTAGGTAAGGGATCAGATCATGTTAAAATATTAATAAGTGGTTGAATAGTATTCAACTTTTTTTTTTTTTTTTTAAGATTTTATTTATTTGGGGCGCCTGGGTGGCTCAGTGGGTTAAAGCCTCTGCCTTCGGCTCAGGTCATGATCCCAGGGTACTGGGATGGAGCCCCGCATCGGGCTCTCTGCTTCGCAGGGAGCCTGCTTCCTCCTCTCTCTCTCTGCCTGCCTCTCTGCCTACTTCTGATCTCTGTCAAATAAATAAATAAAATCTTAAAAAAAAAAAAGATTTTATTTATTTGACAGAGAGAGACAGAGTGAGAGAGAACACGAGTGGGGTGAGGGGAAGAGGGAGAAGCAGACTTTCCGCTGAGCAGGGAGTGTGACGGGGGGCTCAAACCTGGGAAATGCGTCACCTGTTAAGCCACCCAGGCGCCCATTACTCAACATTTTGAGAGGAATGTAATGTGAACATACATAAAGTCTAAGTGTTGCTTAAAGGAGTTTTTGTGTTCTTAAAGTTTTACTAGGACTTGGGCAAAATTCAATAAGAAATAATAAATTCTTAAAATTTCAGTTGTTCAGGAACCTGGGTGGCTCGGTGGGTTAAAGCCTCTGCTTTCGGCTCGGGTCGTGATCCCGGGGTCCTGGGATCGAGTCCCGCATTGGGCTCTCTGCTCGGCGGGGAGCCTGCTTCCTCCTCTCTCTCTGCCTGCCTCTCTGCCTACTTGTGATCTCTGTCTGTCAAATAAATAAATAAAATCTTTAAAAAAAAAAAATTCAGTTGTTCTACAATGACTGAATCAAGCGTAAGAAATGTAAAAACAGGGGCACCTGGGTGGCTCAGTCAGTTAAGTGACTGTGTTCAGCTCTGGTCAGGATCCCAGGGTCCTGGGATGAAGCCCCAAGTTAGGATCCCTACTCAGGGAGGAGATGCTTCTCTCTCCTCCCTGCTCGTGCTTTCTCTTGCTCTCACTGTCTCTCTCAAATAAATAAAAACTTAAAAAAAAACTAAAAAAAAAAAACAAAAACAAAAAAACAAACTTAAAGTCATTTAGGGGTGCCTTGGTGGTTCAGTCATTGAGCATTCCACTTTTGGGTTTCAGCTCAGGTCATGATCTTGGGGTCCTGGCATTGAGCCCTGTGTCAGGTTCCATGTTCAGTGGGGAGTCTGCTTAAGATTCTCTTCCTCTCCCTCTCCCCACCCACTAAAATAAATAAATAAATAAATAAATAAAGTCTCATGCTCTAGTGAGTGAGCCAGCCATGTATTTCTTCCCCAAGATTTTTATTTTTTTTAAATTTTATTTATTATTCATTTGAGAGAGAGAGAGAGTGAGAGAGAGAATGAACACAAAGCAGGGGGAGTGGGAGAGGGAAAAGCAGGCTCCCTGTTGAATAGGGAGCCCGACACAAGGCTCTATCCCAGGACCTTGGGATCATGACCAGAACTGAAGGCAGACACTTAACCGATTGAGTCACCCAGGCCCCTCTGGATAATCCTTTCTTGTTGAGGGGCTGTCCTATGCAACATAGGATGGTTAACAACATCCTTGGCTTCTAACAACTAGATGCAGTAGCATTCACTCACCCAGCTGTGGCATTTAGAAGAGTCTCCAGACATTGCTAAATGTCCTCTGGGGTAAGTTCACCCCCTATTGAGAACCACTGCTTTAGAGTTTATCACATTTTCTACCCTTTTCACTCAACAGTTACTCAACTCTTACGTACCCACTAAAATTCTGAAGGAAGTACACAGACTAATAAAAAAATTATTTTTAATTAAAGAAGGCTTAACTTAAGACATCATACTGACATCTACTGGCTTGGTGCTAAACTGTACATTTGACAAACACTGCATTTAAGGAAAAAAAAAACCCTCAAAATTAAAATATAGGTGCTATTTTGGGAAAAAACAATTAATTGAAAGCAGTAACATTAACATCAGTACTATTTGTTTTTTTGTAAGTCTAACATATATAGTAACAATGGTAATTATCTATTACTTTCTTAGTTTTTGATGTCTTTTGGATGAACTGAGTTTTTAATGAATAGTTTAGAGGCTGATAGAAGGGATTTTAAGACAAGTAAAAAAGTCTGATTCAAAAAACTTGCAAAAAATTAAGCAGCATGCTATTTTATGATTTATACTGAAATTTTAAAAGACTAAAAATTTTTTATAAAAACCTAATAATGATAATTCTATAAATAAAACTGCAATTATTCTAAGTATTTTAATAAAAGACATTTGGTAATTAAATACTACTATCAATTAAAGTGATGAACTTTATTGGGGTTAAAAACTATAACAAAGTTCATCCTAAAACATTTTGCAATGCAAAATTATTTCACTCAAGGAGTGTTTAATAATTTGAATGCCAGGAATTACAAGCAATTTTCAAAAGCAGACTCTTCACATTCATAAAACTTTATACATCATTTGAACTAACAGATATTTATACTACTAAAATCAAACATGCATCACTTTCAAACATTCTTGTATCATGATTTTATATATTACATTATTTAACACCATTCTTCACCATTACATGTATTTTATCATACACTTGCACCATTCTCCTTGGATTTCTGATCTTTATCTTCATTCTTGACATTATCCTGTAACACAAAAGACAAAGTATTTAATTAGATTCTCTTAAACTTAACTTAAAAAATAATAAACATTAGTTAACAGAAACTGTAGATAGCCCATTTTGCCATCTATGAAAAATTGATACTAGAGACAACTACAAAGGAAACCCCTCAATTCTATGCAGAACAGTTTGTAGTATTTGAGAAAGCTATCTACGTCCTGAGAAATCAGAGGTAATTAGGAATAATAGTAGTATATTCCTTGCACAGTAATATGATTTCTCTCCCCCTGTTCTCTGAGACTGAGGATATGGAAGATTCTCATTTTAATTAGTTTATAATGGCGTTGAGTTACAGATATTTTTTAGTGACAAAAAATACTAATAATTGATTTTGATACTGAAAAGAGTTTCTCAACTCTGCCCAACAATAAATGGCTTTAAAAAGAAGTAAATGGTTTTATTTCCCTCAAGTTCAAATTCAATTCACTCTCTGGTTCTGAAAGAAATACAAATAAAACTTGTAAGTTTTCAAGAAGTTTCAAGAAGTCTACACACATAAACCATGTTGACATTCCAACTAAGTTCTAGAACAATACAATCTTTTGGAAATCACTTTTGATTAATATGACAAAGGACAGAACACCAACCACTATTTGCTCTGAGAAAAACCACTAAGAGCTTAATGACATTATAATTTCCAGAGTTAAAAGTTGAGACAAACTGAAAATATGTTAAGTATAAAACTGCTAACCTTCTTCAGTACAGTGTGGATTTCATCCATTACTGTAGATAAGTTTCTGATTGTCTTATTGAGTTGGTTTTCAAACTGCAAATTCATGTTTTCTGAAATCTTTAAGTTTTCTTGTAATTGACTAAAGTCCTTTTTAACTTCTCTGAGTTCGCCTGAGAGGCTTTTGTTGGAATTCTCCAAATTTAATATGGTTTTCTCATCTTCATCTGTTAAAAAAAAAATTGGAATTCACCATCTTACCCCTTAAAATCCCCAATTATGAGGTTAAGGGGGCACCTCTTGATTTTGGCTCAGGTCATCATCTCAGGGTCCTGGGACAGAGCCCTGCATCAGGCTTGGTGCTCCACAGGAGTCTGCTTGAGGACTCTCTCCCTTTTTTCCCCTCCCTGCTTGAATATTCTCTCTTCCTCTCTTAAAAATAAGTAAATTTAGTGGTGCCTGGGTGGCTCAGTCATTAAGTGTCTGCTTTTGGCTCGGGTCACAATTCCAGGGTCCTGGGATTGAGCCCTGCCTTGGGCTCCCTGCTCAGCAGGAAGCCTGCTTCTCCCTCTCCCACTCCCCCTGCTTGTGTTCCTTCTCTCGCTGTTACTCCCTCTGTCAAATAAATAAATAAAATCTTTTCTTTTAGAAAAATAAATTTTGGGGGGTGCCTGGGTGGCGCAGTGGGTTAAGCCTCTGCCTTCAGCTCAGGTCATGATCCCAGTGTCCTGGGTTCGAGCCCCGCATCGGGCTCTCTGCTCAGCAGGGAGCCTGCTTCCTCCTCTCTCTGCCTGCCCTTCTGCCTACTTGTGATCTCTCTCTGTGTCAAATAAATAAAATCTTTTTAAAAAAAAAGAAAAAGAAAAAGAAAAATAAATTTTTAAAAAAATTTAAGGAAATATTAAGGAAAATAAAAAGCAGTTATAATTCCTTAAAATGGCCACAAATGTCACAGTTATAAAGTATGATGTAGTATGCTCGCTTCATTTAAATTTTACCTAAGTCTGTCTTCTCACCCAGGTTCCACTTTGTAGATGATTGTATGGATTAGATAAAGTAGCAAAAACTGATGAAAACTAAGTAGAACTAGGAGAAGATTAAAAAAATACAAAACAACAAAGGAATCTAAGAATGCATATAAAAATCCAAGATAAATTCTTAAAATGACAAGGAATTTTATAGCTTTTAATGGTCAAAGTGAGTTGTATAATGTGCCTTGACTAAAATGCAAAGTATGGATATGCATGTGTACATAAGTTTGTATATATGTGTGTACACATATATATTCCAGCAAGGTTTTAAAAGTACCAAAATACCCAATGCTGTTCCTTACCCGTTTTTTCTTCTAGCAACTGCAGCTTCTGTTCTACTTCAGCTCTTACTTTTTCACTCTTTTCCAATTTTTGCAAGAGGCTTCCTACATCAACCATTGCACCATTATACACAATAAGACCAACATTTTCTTCCACATCCTTCGATTCCTGCTTTACTGTTGGTGTTGGAAGTAATAACCGGTTCCCTATAAAAGATCGTATTTTATTACTTTTTTCTTCTTTAATAATTATATAATAAGATAATCTCAGAATAATATATTCAAACCTAGCATATCTTCCTGCAATGCTTCAGACTCTTCATGGTTTTCTTCATCTTTTGAGGTGTCTGTTAATTTCCGGTAAAAGCAAGACTCACGGAGTACTACTTTATTAAGAAGTTTCTTTACCTGTTATATAAGTAAGTAAAAAAAAAAAAGACGAGAATAGAATACATTTTTGAATTGTCTTAACTGTGTTCTAATTTTCACATATGATAAACATCAGTGGCATCTGTGTTCTCAGTTATCCTCTCCCACTCAAACACTTGTGTGGGTAGTTTTGTTTTTTCTGAAGATTTATTTCAACTTGAGCTGAACTCAAGACCCCCTCCACCTGTGTTTTATGTTTCCTCTTTTTTTTTTTTTAGATTTTTCATTTATTTCTTTGAAAGAGAGAGAGAGCATAAGCAGGGAAAAGAGGCAGACTGAGGAGAAGCAGACTCCCTGTTGAGCAGGGAGCCTGATGTGGGACTTGATCCCAGGAATCCGGGATCATGACTTGAGCTTAACTGACTGAGCCACCCAGGCGCCCTCACTTGTGCATTTTTTAACTGCCTTCTCTATAAACCTAAAATCCAAATTATCATTTGAAAAAATTTTTGTTAATAAAAAACATGTAACACTGATAGAAACACTAAAGCATACACTAAAGTGTATATACTGGCTGACTCAGTTGCCTCTAAATTTCAGGGTTGTGAGTTCAAGCCCCACACTGGGCTTGGAACCTACTTAAAATGGGGGGGTGGGGAGGGTGCACACCTGGATGGCATAGTTTGTTAAGAATCCAATCTCTGATTTCAACTCAGGTTGTAAACTCAGGGTCCAAAGACTGAGCCCTACACATTGGGCTCCATGTTCAGTGTGAACTCCCTCTGCCCCTCCCTAACCCTGGGATGTGCATACTCACTCTCTCTCTCAAATCAATCAATCAATCTTAGAGAAAAAAAAAAAAATACATGAGTGCCTGGGAACCTCAGTTAACATGTGCCTTCAGCTCAGGTCATGATCCCAGGGAGCCTGTTTCTCCCTCTCCTGCTGCCTTCTACGCCCCCTGCTTGTGATCTCTTTCTGTCAAATAAATAAAATGTTTTTTTAAAAAAGTGTATGTACAAAGATATTTATTACACCAGAGTCTATAATTCCAAAAAATGGAAACTGCCTAGCAACTGACACTTAGTTAAGGCAATTATGGTACATCTGTATTACAGAATGCTTTGTAGTCATAAAAAGGTCAAAGTGGGTCTCTTATTTTCATAAAATGGTCTATACTGTTAAATGAAAAAAACTGTCCAGGGGCATTGGCCGAATCAGTTGGTACGGCATGGGACTTGATCTTGGGGTTTAAGTTCAAGCCCTACACTGGGTGAAGAGATTACTTAAAAATAAAATCTTAAGGGGTGCCTGGGTGGCTCAGTTAAGCAGCTGCCTTAGGCTCAGGTCATGATCCCAGAGTCTGGGATCCAGCCCGCATTGGGCTCTCTGCTCAGTGGGCAGTCTGCTTCTCCTCCTCACTGCCTGTTGCTCCCCCTGCTTGTGCTCTTTCTCTTGTCAAATAAATAAA
Source organism: Martes martes (assembly GCF_963455335.1). NCBI lineage: Eukaryota > Metazoa > Chordata > Mammalia > Carnivora > Mustelidae > Martes > Martes martes. The sequence continues at coordinate 56,833,459 of NC_137902.1, forward strand.
TGAAATTAAAAAAGAAAAATCTTTAAAAAAAGAAAAAAGTTGTCTATAAGTAATATATAAAATGATTTCGTGTGTGTGTGTGTGTGTGTGTGTGTGTATCAAGTTGCTTACATACATGAGTTGCTTACAGAAAGATCTAGAGGATTACATGAGACCAGAGGAATAGAACTATGGAGGGGATTTGTAACTTTTATTTTACACATTTCCGTATTTCTTGACTATGGTATCTCAAAAGGTAATTACTTAAAATGGCTTTTCATTTTAAACATGCATGACAGATTACCTGAGCCCGAGAAAGATGTAGTCCAAGAGTATAAAGTATTTCTTCTAAATCCTTCTCAAGAAGATAACCGCAATGGCTTTGATCAAAATAAACAAATGCCATTAACAGATCCCTGTTAATTGTGATCATCTGAATCTTTTCTTTTTCCTAAAGAAAATGAATATAATAGTACATAATCTTTACCTCTGAAAAGTAAGAAATTGAGACCATGTCCATATAATAGCTAAAAATAAGAAAAGACCTTTGCCTCATGTTACAAGTTAAAATGAGCTCATCTTGCTTAAATGAGCTCATCTTGCTTATGTGTACGGGAGAAAGGAGTAAAACATATTGGTTACCTGACATAAGTACAAATATAAAAATACAATAGGCTAAATTTTGTTCTGAGCGGTAATATATAGATATATAAGGACCAATAAACTTCATGATAGCGTTATGCTTAATAAGCCTGGATTATGTGAGAAATGGAGATTATTATGTTATAAAGAATACATTATTCAATAAATACCTTATCTTTAGAGGGCCTCTCCTTGCAGTACCTGTTGATATCTCTTTTGTCATCTCGTTTGTTTATTTCTTCCTCATCCCGATCTATAAAATCAAGACAATAGCAGCAGAATACTCATTAATACAGATATTTTCTATTGCTGTAGAGATCAAAAATAGTTTTAAGTTACTGGTCAGTTTTTGAAAGACACAATGTAAAGATATACTGTATGAATAAAAATCTTTTGGACTTTAATGGGGTGCCTGGCTGGCTCAGTCAGTGGAGTATGTGAATCCTGATCTTGGGATTGTAAATCTGAGCCCCCACATTGGGAACCTCTGTACCAAATAAAATCTTAAAAAAAAATCTTAAAAAAAAAAAGAATTATGTTTTATTATTTTTTTTTAGAGAGGAGGAAAAGAGCGAGTGAAAAGGTAGGAGGAGGGGCAGAGGGAGATGGAAAGAGAGATCTCAAGCAGATGCCCCATTAAACATAGAGCCCAATGTGGTGCTCCATCTCACAACCCTGAGATCATGACCTGAGCTGAAATCAAGAGATGGTTGTGCAGGGCACCTAGGTGGCTCAGTGTGTTAAGCCTCTGCCTTCGGCTCAGGTCATGATCTCAGGGTCCTGGGATAGAGGCCTGCATCGGGCTCTCTGCTCAGTGGGGAGTCTGCTTCCTGGTCTCTTTCTGCCTACTTGTGATTTCGGTCAAATAAATAAATCAAAAATTATTTAAAAAAAAAAAAAAAAAAGAGGGAGAGATTGTCATGTAACTGACTGAGCTACTCAGGCACCCCAGAAAATAAAGAATTATGAAGAATAAGAAAAGGATGAAATGTATAGAGACACTAAGAAGAGAAAAAAATTTGACTTTATTAAATCAAATAATTCCATAAAAATTTGAAGGACACAGTTCAAAAAATGAATTAGTTTTATATATAAAATTGGAAATTATAACAAATTTAAACAAAATAGAGCAAAGCATATTTTCTAAAACTTAAAAGGAACACTAGTCAATGCAGTTTAAACTAACTGTAGATAAATTATTGCAAAATAAAACTATGTGAGGAACTAATATGTTCTTAAGATAATTAAGAAAAGCTACCTGTGTTAATATCAAGATTTGCTTACACTAACATTCTACTCCATGTTTAAAAATGGTAACTGGATAAATCATTCTATTTTAAGATTTCATTTCATTCATTCAATTTGGATTTAGAGTAACCTCTACACCAAATATGAGACTCAAACCTACGACCCAAAGATCAAGAGTTGCATAATCTGCTGACTGAGCTAGCCAGGTCCCCTGAACTGTATACTTCTAAATGGATGAGTTACATAGTATGTGAATTATAACTCAACAAAGCCATTTTTGTAAAAGGAAAACAGGCAAATTGTCTAAAGCGGGACTGTGGTGATGGTTTAACAATTCTATGAAGTTATTAAGAACGATTAAAGTGGGGGCACCTGGGTGGCTCAGTTGGTAGGGTATCGGCCTTTGGCTCAGGTCATGATCTCGGAGTCCTGAAATCGAACCGTATTAGGCTCCCTGCTCAACAGGGAGCCTGCTTCTCCCCCTCTCTCTGCTGTTCCCCATGCTTATGCCCTCTCTCTGTTCAAATAAATAAATAAAATCTTAAAAAAAAATGACTGAAGTGCACATTTAAAAGTACTGAGTTTTGTATATGTATTGGTCCATAAATAAATTGTTAAAAAAGTGTCCTTGGGGTGCCTGGGTGGCTCAGTTGGTTAAGCAACTGCCTTCGACTCAGGTAATGATCGCAGGGTCCTGGGATCCCGCCCTGCACTGGGATCCCTGTTGACCAAGGAGCCTGCTTCTCCCTCTCCCTCTGCCCCTCCCGCTGTTTTCACGCTGTCAAAGAAATAAAATCTTAAAAAAATAGATAAATAATAAAAATGCATCCTTGGAACCTATTTCTCTCATATATGCTATAGAACATTATAGGTTTATTATTGTGGGAAAATTAATTCACTGTTAAGAGCCTCAGTTTCCTCAACTATAAAATAGAGAAAACAATAGCCTCTGAGTAAAAGTGCAATTACAAATAATTGTTATCAAGAATGTACCATATACTACACAAGGGTAAATTTCTTTCCTTCATTAACATTTTATAGATATGATCCACCTTATTTGAGTATTTAACTTGAAAGCTATTTATTTCAAAACTCTGTCTCCCCTGGAACACAGATATTTTACAAATAAATCCCACCACACAAAATATACTAAGGTTATGTAGCAGCAATCATGTCCCTTTATTTTTCCCCCACATATACTACTACCCATATGAAACATTTAAAGAAACATGCTATCTATAAAAAACTACTTTGTAATCTTTATCAATGTCATTAATCTTCCAACAGTTTCTTCAATGGCTGCATAGAATTTAACTGCATGTCTACAGCAAAATATATTTAAATAATTCCCTATTATTAAACATTAAGACAAGGGTGCCTGGGTGCCTCAGTCAGTTAAGTGTCCAACTCTTGATTTTGGCTGTCATGAACTCAGGGTTGTGGCACTGAGCCCCCAAGTCAGGCTCCCCGTTCTGTGGGGAGTCTGCTTCTCTCCCCCTCTCTGTATAACATTCCCCCTGCCACCAACTCTAAAATAAATAGATCTTAAAAAAGAAATACATTAAGACCAATTCTGATTTTTTGTTTATAGGCAATTATGGAATGAACACCTGTGTTGATATGTTGACTGACTGACCGACAGTTGACTGACATTGCAACAATTTAAACTGACTGCAAGAGCGATTAAAGAACTCTTCTCTTTACCTTTGTTAATTGTTAAACTGATGTTTAACATCAGTTTTTATTTTATCACCTTTTATTTAAAATCTTTTTGTCAAGGGAGGCCTGGGTGGTGCTGTCAGTTGAGCATCTGACTCTTGGTTTTAGCTCAGATACTGATCCCAGGGTCGAGCCCCACTATTAGTGTCCATGCTTATAGGAGCCTGCTAAGACTCTCTCTTCCCGTCCCTCTCCCCTGCTCTCTCAAATAAATAAATCTTAAAAAAATTCATCAGATTGATTGGCAAAATATAGATTCCTGTTATATGCTCCCCTAATTACTAAGAAGATTCAACACAAATTTAGACACTGAGCTGCACTGTATTTTCATTTTGTAAAAAATCACCTTTCTACTTGCCTACTGGAAAAAGAGCAGTCTTCAAGTAACATGATAGGATAATGAAATATAAAGTATGGGGGAGGGGTGGAGCTATGATAACATAAGCAAGCAGCAACTGAAAACACCCAGGAAAAATCAATAAAGAATTATAATCCTATCACTGTTTGGTTTCCCAGTTTATGATATTCATTCAGCAAGTATCTATTTAGAGCTTATTTGAATAGACTGCTCCAGGAACCTGCAATGTATATCAGCAAAGAAGGGACAAAAACCTCTCTTTTTCTAAGATTTAAGCAATTTTTTAAAAAGATTTTATTTTTAAATAATCTCTATACCCAATGTGGGGCTCAAACTTACAACTGAAGATCAAGAGTCGCATGCTCTACTGACTGAGCCAGCCAGGTGCCCCCCCAAATCCCTCTTTTCCTTATTAAGGGCTTATATGTATTCAAGTAGGAAGACAGTAAGTAACAAGTAGTATAGTAGAACAGGTTCTGTAAGTAAAGCAAAAAAAGGACGGATAAAGTATGTGTACTGGTGGGAAAGTCTGCGATTTTAAACAGGGCTGGGTGCAGAGCAGGCCTTGTTGAGAAAGTGATAGTTGAATAAAGACTTCAAATTTGAAAGCATCAGGAAGGTGGATCTCTGGGAGTTTGCATGCAGAAGAAACTGTCAATGCAAATGTCCTAATACAGGGCCATCTGTAACAGGTTCAAGAAGTCAGGATGTCTTGGGTACAAAGAGCAAGTAGAGAAGAGTGGTAAGAAATGAAATCAGAGGCTTGATTTTATACTCTTAGAGGTCACTGTAAACACTGGCTTTTTACAGAGTGAAATGGAGAGCCACTGAAGGAGTCTGAAAACAAAAGAAATCAAACAAATAAATGACTTAAATTTACAAGGCTGTTCGGGCAATTGTGTTAAGAAGACACATTAGAGAAGGAAGTAAGCAAGGGAACCAGATAAGAGGGTTTTTTTCCCATTCTTTTATTTTTTAAAGATTTTATTTATTTGACAGAGAGACAAGCTGGGGCCTGGGGCAGAGGAAGAAGAAAAAGCAGACTCTCTGATGAGCAGGGAACCTGATGCAGGTCTTGATCCCAAGACCCTGGGATCATGACCCCAGCCAAAGGCAGATACTCAAACGACTGGGCCACCCAAGCGCCCTCAGATAAGAGGATTTTAAAATAAACTAGGCAAGAGACACATGGCTTGGATTAGCGGAGCTGGTGAATACAGTCTGTTTCTGGGTATGTTTTCAAGACAGAGGCAATATGACTTCCAGATAGATTGGAAATGGGATTATGACAAAAAGAAATAAGTTTAGAATGATTTCTAGATTTTAGCTTGAGCAACCTGAAGGATGAAACTGCCATCAAATTAGTGGGGTAAAGCGGAGGGTGGAAGACTTGTTTGTTTTCTGATGAAGGGGGAAAGCAGGACTTCAGTTTTAGACATGTTTATTTTGAGATGTCAGGTACTTAACCAACTATGTCAAGTAGGCAGGTCATTGACGAGAATGGGAGAGAGGTCTGACTTAAGATATAGATTTGAGAATTGTCAGCATATAGTATTTAAAGCCAGGAGAATGCATTAGACCACCACCAAGGAAACTACACAGCAGAGAAGAATAAAAACAAAAATAAGAGATGAGAGCCGGAACATTCTGACAGACAAAATAATGAGAAAACTGTTTAGTGATTTAATTAAGGCAGTGACAGAACTGTACTAGAAGAATGGGGGGAAAATAGGGTAATAAAAAGGGTTAACTTCCACTGGACAAAACAGGTTATGGACGATAAATCAATCAATACTGATATATGTACATTATGTCATTGCCATGGAGGTTATTAGAACAATAAGACTAGATATTATATGGCTAAGGTAGAACATGACATTATTGTTAATTTTCTTATGTGATTACAGAATTGTGTTTAAGAGTATCTTTTCTTGGGGCGCCTGGGTGGCTCAGTGGGTTAAAGCCTCTGCCTTTGGCTCAGGTCATGATCCCAGGGTCCTGGGATCGAGCCCCACATTGGGCTCTCTGCTCAGCGGGGAGCCTGCTTCCCTTCCTCTCTCTCTCTGCCTGCCTCTCTGCCTACTTGTGATTTCTGGCTGCCAAATAAATAAATAAATTCTTAAAAAAAAAAAAAAAGAGTATCTTTTCTTAAGAAAGTTGAAGAATTCCTATTTTTTTAATGGATCAGAAACACACACAAACACAACATGAATAAGGCAGAATATTAACAAATCAATTGATTGTTGGATATGGACTGTTTAATGCACTATTCTCTCAAGTTCTTTAATGTTTGAATATATTCCTTCTTTTTTTTAAAGATTTTATTTGTCAGAGAGAGAGGGAAAGAGTGAGCAAGCACAAACAGGGAGACTTGCAGGCAGAGAGAGCAGACCCTCCACTGAGCAAGGACCACCCCCCCACCCCGCTCGATTAGGGACTCGATTCCAGGATCCTGGGATCATGACCCGGGCCAAAAACAAACATCCAACTGACTGAATCACCCAGGAATCCCTATTTTTGAATATTTTCATCAACACAAAGGAAAAATAAAATACTATGGTAGAAAGAAACAAAGGTAGAGGCAAATCAAAAAATACCTTAAGTAGCAGTAATTTTCAGATACACACTATTTAAAAACCTCTTATAATATTCTCATCTGAAAAAAAGGAGTTTTTTGTTTTTTTTTTTTTTTTTTGAAGACTTTGAGAGAGAGAGAGAGAGAGAGAGATACCACCCAAGTATGGGGAGTGGCAGGCAGAGGGGGAAGCAGGCTCCCCAGATAAGTATGGAGCCCAATGTTTTGACTTGAGCCAAAGGCAGGCACTTCGCTGACTAAGCCACCCAGGAGCCCTAAAATAAGGATTTTTAAAGTCTCAAATCTATATGGAGATTGACAAGTCCTCAGTGGTATTTCAGAGGTACTTTATGGCTGACATCTATGACTAGTCGGGACATTTACTGTTGTTAGTTTTGGTTTTGTTTGCTATTAAAGATTTTATTTATTTATTTAACAGAGAGAGACACAGTGAGAGAGGGAACACAGACAGAGTGGGAAAGGGAGAAGCATGCTTCCTGCTGAGCAAGGAGCCCGATGTGGGGCTCGATCCCAGGACCCTGGGATCATGACCAGAGCTGAAGGCAGACTCTTAATGACTGAGCATCCAGGCGCCATCCCCTCTTTATTTATTTATTTTTTTTTAAGATTTTATTTATTTATTTGACCAAGATCACAAGTAGGCAGAGAGGCAGGTAGAGAGAGAGAGAGAGAGGAGGAAGCAGGCTCCCCGCTGAGCAGAGAGCCTGATGCAGGGCTCGATCCCAGGACCCTGAGACCGTGACCTGAGCCGAAGGCAGAGGCTTTAACCCACTGAGCCACCCAGGCACCCCACCATCCCCCCCTTTAAAAAGATCTTACTTACTTATTTTTTATTTATTTACTTTTTAAAAGATTTTATTTATTTGTTAGAGAGCAAGCACGTGCACAATTGCACAAGCAGGGGGAGGGTCAGGCAGAGGAAGGAGGCTCCCTGCTGAGCAAGGAGCCCAATGTGAGACTCAATCCCAGGGCCCTGGAATCATGACCGAGCTGGAATCAGTCGCTAACAGACTGAGCCACCCAGATATCCCCTATTGTTGTCGTTTTTTTTTTTTTTTTTAAAGATTTTATTTATTTTTTCAGAGAGAGAGAGAGAGAGAACACAAGCAGGCAGAGCAGCAGGCAGAGGCGGAGAAAGAAGTAGGCTCCCTGCTGAGCAAGGAGCCCAATGCAGGACTCGATCCCAGGACCCTGGGATCATGACCTGAGCTGAAGGCAGCAGCTTAACTCACTGAGCCACCCAGGCGTCCCGTTGTCGTTTTTAAGTAAAACTTTGTGCCCAACGTGGGGACTGAACTCCTGATCCTGAATCAAGAGCTGCATGCTCTACCAACTGCGCTAGCCAGGTGTCCCTAATTTAAGTATTTCGAATATCATTCCCATTGGTGTCTTTTATTAACTTGAGTGATAAACAGGTGTTTATTTTCATTAGTCTTATTTTTAATTTTTTTTAAAGATTTTTATTTATTTGACAGAGAACACAAGTAGTCAGAGAGGCAGACAGAGAGAGAATGGGGAGGAGGTGGAAGCAGGCTCCCTGCTGAGGAGAGAGCCCCATGCAGGGCTTGATCCCAGGACCCTGGGATCATGACCTGAGCCGAAGGCAAAGGCTTTAACCCACTGAGCCACACAGGCTCCCCCCCCAACCTTTTTTTTTTTTTTTTTAAGATTTTATTTATTTAAGAGACAGCACAGCTGGGTGGGGGGACTGGGGATGCAGAAGGAGTGGAAGAGGGAGAAGCAGACTCCCCGCTGAGCAGGGAGCCCTATATAGGGCTTGATCCCATGAATCTGGGATCATGACTTGAGCCAAAGGCAGACACTTAACTGACTGAGCCACCCAGGCGCCCCAGTCTTTATTTCTTAAAGATTTTATTTATTTGACAGACAGACACACAGCAAGAGGGAACACAGGCAGGGGGAGTAGGAGAGGGTGAAGCAGGCTTCCCACTGAGCAGGGAGTCCAATGCGGGGCACGATTCTAGGACCCTGGGACCATCACCTGAGCCAAAGGAAGAGGCTTAATGACTGAGCCACCCAGGCACCTTTCTAGTCTTTTTTTTTTTTTTTTTTAAGTTTTTATTAAGTAATCTCTACACCTCACGTGGGGCTCGAAATCACTTGAAGATCAAGAGTTGCACATTCCACCTACTGAACCAGCCAGGCACCCCTAGAGTATCTTCTTCTTTTTTTTAATTATTATGTTAGTCACTACACAGTACTTCATTAGTTTTTGATGTAGTGTTCCAAATATATTCTTCTTTAGCCAACTAATTTTAGTATATTTTTTAATTAGGGAGACTGTCAAACATGCAAAGACTACATAGAATATGTTCTTCCTTAGGAAACTATGGAACAACAGGAACTATTACACCTTTATGACACAGAGCACATTCCTCAAGTTGAGTAAGTATTAATTACATACAGAACACATTATAATAAAAAATAAACATGTCTTGGGGTGCCTGGCTGGTCCAGTTGGTAGAGAATGCAACTCTTGATTTTTGGGTCATGAGATTGAGCCCCATGTTGGGTGTAGAGATTACTAAAAAAAAAAAAAAAGAAAAAAAGAAGCACATCTAAAAAAAATCCTATCATAAACAGATGTCAGAGGGCAATTCTTAACGGTCTGTAGGTTGTTGTACACCTTGGTACCAGATTAACTTTTTTTTCTTTGTAAGAAAGACTGAGTACTCCACACTGCACAGTAATTCCTCCCAGGGTTTTAATGGTTTTATTTTCAAAACCAAGTCTGAAGAGTTGGTGTAGCTACAGAGAAACCAGCTTCCTTCAGAGAGCAGTACTTTGAGTGGGGAGGACAAAATCCCTATGTATTTGAACATTTTCTAATTGCTTATTTATTGTATTCTATGGTGTGGCGGCATGGCCTAAGTACACAGAAGCCATCACCTCAGAAAGTAGCTTAAAAAAAATCCCCCCCCCAACACCATGATTTCTTTAACATTTTTCCAGCATTCCCAGGTAGTCCAAGGTGTCCTACAAAATCCCTTGGGTTAGGGGAACCTGGATGGCTCACTCATTAAGCGTCTACCTTTAGCTCAGGTCATGACTCCAGGGTCCTGAGATTGAGCCCTGCATCAGCCTCCCTGCTCAGCAGGAAGCCTGCTACTCCCTCTCCCACTCCCCCTCCTTGTATTCCCTCTCTCGCTCTGTCAAATAAATAAATGAAAGCTTAAAAAAAAAAAAAAGACTCTTGGGTTAGACCTATGGGGGTCTGACTGGTGTTAACAGTAGGGAGGGCAGAGCTGGTGCAGGGACCATGGAGCAGGCTGACATGGTTGGTGTGGTACAGAGAAGCCAGCTTGTTTACATGCTCATCCTATTACTGCTTGCCTTAAGCAGAAAGTGCCTGTTATGATCTATTTTTGAAGGTTTTTTATGTACGTCTGGTTCTCAATTCCAACAAGATCTAAATAAAATGCTAAGTTCTACCTTAAGAAGAAACCCTCTCAACTATTTTTTTTTGGAGAGAATTTTTTTTTTAACCCTCTCAACTATTAATAAAATATAGATTTTTGGGGCACCTGTGTGGCTCAGTGGGTGAAGCCTCTGCTTTTAGCTCAGGTCATGGTCTCAGGGTCCTGGGATAGAGCCCTGCATCAGGCTCTCTGCTCAGCAGGGAGCCTGCTTCCCCCTCTCCCTCTGCCTGCCTCTCTGCCTACTTGTGATCTCTCTGTCAAATAAATAAATAAAATCTTTAATAAAATACAGATTTTTACTAAAGAATATTTTACTGTTTCTATTCTAAAAAAGAAAAAATATTAAAATTATAGATTGCAGGGGCGCCTGAGTGGCTCAGTGGGGTAAGCCTCTGCCTTCGGCTCAGGTCATGATCTCTGGGTCCTGGGATCGAGCCCCACATCGGGCTCTCTGCTCAGCAGGGAGCCTGGTCCCCCCCACCCCCGCCTACTTGTGATTTCTCTGTCAAATAATATATAAAATCTTAAAAAAAAAAATTACAGACTGCAATTATACAAAACCATCAAACAAAAATTGTATTTTTCATCCTAAGGAGAAATAAGTAAATTTGAATTATACATACCATCTTCTTCATCCTCAGCTTCTTCTGCTTCCATTGGATCATATTCATCTTGATTATTATCTTCCTCAGTTTCATCGTCATCTTTAGAATCATCTTTTCTTTTATCTTCTTTCTGTAATTTAAAATGCCTTAAATTAAGCAAGATATCTGCCCAAACATTAAATGACTACAACCAAAATCATTAAATTCATTAAGTTTACTTGAAATAGAATCAAATTATAAAATTTTCTTAACAATACACTTTAAAAGTAAACTATCGGGGCGCCTGGGTGGCTCAGCCATTAAGCGTCTGCCTTCAGCTCAGGTCATGATCCCAGGCTCCTGGGATAGAGCCCCGCATCAGGCTCTCTGCTCAGTGGAGAGCCTGCTTCCTCCTCTCTCTCTGCCTGCCTCTCTGCCTTTGAATTACGGTCATTTAAAAAAAAAAAAAAGTAAACTATCATTTACACACATGTAAATATACCATCATGCTATATACCTTCAGTTAAAAAAAAAAAATTACCAGAAACTAGTTCTAGATGTTTATATAGGCTTAATTCAAAGACTTACATTTTTTTTTTTTTTAAAGATTTTATTTGACAGAAAGAGAGACAGTGAGAGAGGGAACACAAATGGTGGGAGTGGGATGGGAGAGGGAAAAGTAGGCGTCCCGCTGAGCAGGAACTCTGACCCAGAGTGGGGGTGGGGCTTGACTTCAGGACCCCAGGATCATGACCCAAGTTGAAGGCAGATGCCCAACGACTGAGCCACGCAGGCACCCTAAGACTTAAGTTTCTTTCTTTCTTTTTTTAAAAATTTATTTGACAGAGAGAGATCACAAGTATGCAGAGAAGCAGGCGGCTGGGGGCGGGGAACAGGTCCCCCACTGAGCAGAGAGCCCAATGTGGGGCTCAATCCCAGGACCCTGAGATCATGACCTGAGCCGAAGGCAGAGGCTTGACCCACTGAGGCACCCAGGCGCATCCCAAGACTTAAGTTTCTAATAATATACTAAAATCTTTGAGTTTACCCTTTACATTTTGCTTTTCTGATGGAATTCATCATGATTTGTTATACTTGGGAAAACTTTGAAATAGGTTGCTGGTAATGGAAATAATTACACACCTTCCTTTCATCTCTATCTTCTTTTTTATCCTTATCATCGCCTGATTTTCTCCGTTTGGGTTTTGGCTCATCAGTTTCTTCATCCCTGTCTTCTTTTTTATCTTTTCTCTCATCTTTTTTGCTTTTCTTTTCCTTTTCTTTTTTGTCCTCTTTCTCAGGAAGAGATAATAATGATTTGTATATTCTGACACCAAAATCTCTTTGAAGCATTTCATTGAAAAGTTCTGCAAACAGTGAAACCTACAGAAAGATACCAACAGTAACCGAGCCAACTTTAATAGAAATACTGAATAAATCCAGCATAATAACATATCAAATAATGCCACATCTAACGTGCCACATCTAACAATTAACATGTACTAATAAGAGTTAGAATAATTGATGTCAATGATGCTGAGGATCTTCAAAAGACTCAAAAAAACTCTCCTGAAGATATAAATACTATGTTTAGTATAATTCTGGGCACATTTTAGAAACAATAATTAAAAATTTGACAAATTTTGAAATGAGATTTTTAAATTTGAAAATGAGTAAGAAAAAAAGATTTCTACTATACACAGCAATTTATCTTCATGATAAATGTATTTTATTTATTTACTCAGGTTTTTCTGAAATACCTACTATGTACCCTGGACTATTCTAGTCGAAGGAAGCAGATAAAAATCCTGACTCAAATGTACTAACAATCTAACGGGGAACAGTAACACAACCAGAACAGTATCAAATTTTAAGAGAAAAAAAAAAAAAGGGCAGCATAACCACAGAGAGTAACAAAAAAGCACAGTGTCGTCAGAGAAGACCTCTCTGATTAGGTGACATCAGAAGTGACCTGAAGGTGACAAGTGAATGGGCCACAGAGATACCTAGAAAAGCATTTCAGGCAGGGAACACCAACTCAGAATCTTGAGTAGGGAGCATGCATTATTACTATGCAAATATCCATGGATAATGACATACTCCCGAACCTGATATTATACACTAAATTTTCTACACAAATATTTCTAAGTATGGGGTGCATGGCTGGCCCAGTCACTAGTGCATGTGACTCTTGATTTCAGGGTTGTGAGTTTGAGCCCCATGTCAGGTGTAGAGATTATTTAAAAATAAAATCTTGAAAAATAACAAATAAAAAAAATAAAATAAAATCTTGGGGCACCTGGGTGGCTAAGTCAGTTAAGCATCCAACTCGATTTCAGCTCAGGCCATGATCTCAAGGTCATGAGATCAAACCCTGCATAGGGCTCTGCACTCAGTGCAGAGTCTGCTGGAGATTTTCCCTCTCACTCTGCCCCCACTTCCACTCTCTCTCTCAAATAAATAAAATGTTAAAAGGTTTAAAAATAAAATAACATCTTAAAAAAAATTCTAAGGCTAGTTGTTTCCAACAGATTAAAAAGGTCCAGAACTTGATATGGTTGAACACAACTCTAAAATGTGTAACCTTTCACAATGAGTTCAGTATATTTGATAAAGCACTTTAATCAGACCATTTTCCTGATCATAAAAGATAATATAATGTATTAAAATTAAAACTGAATTTATAATCTATTTTTAACTCATGCCCAGACTTCACACATTTTAAAAATCAGAAAGTTATTATCAGTAAAATAACCATCCAAATGTTGAAAACTCAGAGGAGTGTCTGCATAAGCAGAGGGAAGAACAGGCAGAGGGAGAAGCAGAGTCCCCACTGAGCAGAGAGATCCCAGGACTCTGGGATCATGACCTAAGCCAAAGGCATATGCTGAACTGACTGAGCCACCCAGGAATCCCAGGAACTAATTTTTTTTTAAGGTTATTTACTTATTTAAGAAATTTCCACACCAAATGTGAGGCTCAAACCCAAAACCCTGAGATCAAGAGTTTCATACTCTTCTGATTGAGGCATCAGGTGCAACCTAGAAGAACAGAATTAATTTTTATGTATCTTTTTATGTACAAGCATTGAAAGAGAAAAATCTAGCATTAATATTAAATCAGCCAAAAACCTGTAAGTTTATAAGTCATTTTTCTTAAATATATTTTTTAAAAATTCATGTACCAATAGGTGCCTGGGTGGCTACGTCAGTTAAATGTCTGACTCCTGACTTTAGCTCAGGTTATTGTCCAGGGTGATGATATTAAGCTCTATCTTGGTTTCTGCGCTCAGCACAGAGTCTGCTTTAGATTCTCTCTTCCTATCTTTTTCCCTCAAATAAATAAATCTAAAAAAAAAAAATTCGTATACCAAAATGACATTTACATTCTAAATCGACTAAAAGGAAATTAACCCAGGAGATATGATAGGTGGGGAGGAAAAACATAAAGGATCATTTTGCTAGCAAATGGCTGTTTCACAAATTGCTTTGTTTCCACTGGAGTAGCATTAATTTGGGATCCTCCCACAGCATCAGTCAGATACATGGTATATACAGTATAAGCAGGAAGTAATACCAAAAACTAATTTTTCCATTTATTTATTCAAATTACGACTAGATGGTAGGCACTATTAAGCAAATGGTAATAAAAATAAAATCATGTAGTAATTATTGAAAAACACAGGCTTACTGGAATTATTAATGTACTAAAGTTTATAAATATTTTAAGATTTGTAATCCTTTATCAGGACCAATAAGCATGCATGTCATGTTTCATAACTGCCTCAGTCATCTTCTATATTTGTTTGTAAATGTCCCTAATCTAAGTATTTCATTTTCATCTTGTGGACAATGTCTGGTGGAATTTCACAATATAATTTATAAAATAAAACGTACAAACAAAAATGCGAAATGTGTTGGTAAGATACAAAAATTGAACACAATTATAAGGTTTCACACGCTATTATGAAATTAATATTTTGGAATATTTTACATTTATTTAAGGAATAAAGTAATCACTTCTTTAGAGATAAAAATCTTCCAATATATATTTTGAAAAACAAAAACAAAAACAAAAAACTGTATGTTGTAAATCTGCTCTACAATAATGGTAGAAAAGAAATAGATTCATTTTGAAAAATAAACATCAATTATTTTATCTTACATTTCAGTCAATCACAAGTAAAATTTTAAATCACACTGAAAGTTATTTTAATTCTAGAGTAAATAATATAGCATTATCTCATTCCCAAAAGAGGCAATTAGACACTATGTATCATGTGTCTCCTGATATTCTGATAAAAGAACATACTAGTACTTATGAAGTATTTTTTTAAAATAACAATTAAATCAGAACTTGATTTATACTTTAGAGCCAAGTATCAATTTACAAGAAGTACAGAGGACAGAGGAACATTTAAAAAAATACTAGAAGAATGCAATCACCAAAAGTGAATCTTGTAGGAAAAATCAGCTGGTGTTCCCCCCGCCAAAATTAATTGCAAGAAAAAAACAAAACAAAACAAAACAAAACAATAGAATCCATGAAAAAGGCCATCAAAGAGACTTAAGAAATATATTAACCAATCAAAATGTGTATACCTTATTTAGATTCCAATTCAAACTTAAAATATTACCTCAAATGAATGTTCTTTATTATCCTCTAACCTGTAGTCCAAAAGTACACTCAAAGACATAATGCTACAATCAAACTTTCCACTTTTTGCAGCCCAGTTTGGATGTACAATGATGGCTGGTTCATCAGGCAAAATGTATCTTCTTTCCCTACGCTGGCGTTCCATTTCCTCCTGACGTTTTCTTTCTTCTTCCTACATATTTGAAATTTTAAGTAATAGTTAAACCTCCATGCACAATATGTATGTGTGTTATGAAATGCACAGCATGTTAAAAAAAGGGGGGGGGCAAAATTCCCACAACTCCTTTTAGTGATTATGCCAACGATAAAGGATGGGAAGAAAGTTCAAATTTAGCAAAGGAGACAAGAGGCTTCTACAGCTCCTACTTCTCTCTTTTGGGTTTCCCAGCACAAGAAACTAACTTCTAAAGAGAAAAATAAAATACTTATGTTATCATTATATAAACCAGGGATGCCTGGGTGGCTCAGTCATTAAGTGTCTGCCTTTGGCTCGGGTCATGATCTCAGGGTCCTGGGATTAAGCCCCACATCGGGTTCCCTGCTTGGCAAGAAGCCTACTTTCCGTCTCCCATTCCCCCTGCTTGTGTTCCTGCTGTCTCTCTGTCAACTAAATAAAATCTTTAAAAGTATTATATAAAAATCATATAAACCAGAGATTCTGGAAAATAGTGACAGCTGCATCTTCCTGAAGCCCCACTTTTAAAAGGGAATACTCTAGATACCGAAACCGACATTCAACATTCATGTACATTCAGAACAAAAGAAGGTGAAAAGGTATCCCCACGAATGCCAATACACAAAAGAGTGGGGAAAAAGCCACAAGAGCCAAAAGCCCTATATGCTACTGGCACCTGTGTAGAAGAAAAGCAGAAGGAAACAATGAGATTGTCTGATGGATCTAAGAACAGGAAAACCACAAAACAGTCAAAAGGCATTCACTGGTAAGTGAGGTCAATTTCATAACAGCAGTTGAAACTAGGCAACGTTTTACTCCCAACAATACCAAGTACAAGGAGCCTGTGTTAAGATCTGAAAGGGCCTAGAATATTTTAGTCCTATGAACTTGCAAAGATGATTTACCACGGCATCTTTCCACCACAGGGTCTCACACTGAGAAGAAATCTCTGAAAGTAGTATCAATAGTGAGCAGGAAAGCAATTACACGGACATGGGAGGAAAAAGTCCCAACAGTGGCAGAAGGGCAAGAGAGACTGAAATCTTAGAAAGCAAACCACCATACTTTTGGGTTATTTTTAAAGATTTATTTACTTTGGGGGGGGGCACGAGCCAGAGAGGGGGAGGTGCAGAGGGAGAAGCAGACTGCCAGCTGAGCAGGGAGCCTGCCGCAGAACTCGATCCCAGGACCCCGGGATCATGACCTGAGCCACCCAGGCACCCGCAAACCACCACAGTTTTAAACAGAGTGAGAAAACAACATAATATAGATCTTTTTTTTTTTTTAAAGATTTTTATTTATTTGACAGAGATCACAAGTAGGCAGAGAGGCAGGCAGAGAGAGAAAGGACAGAAAGCAGGCTTCCTGCTGAGCAGAGAGCCCAATGCGGGGCTCGATCCCAGGACCCCAGGATCATGACCTGATCCGAAGGCAGAGGCTTTAACCCACTGAGCCACCCAGGCGCCCCCATAATATAGATCTTTATGAAGTTCGGAAAAAGCTATCTTAAGAAACCTTTTTTTTTAAGATTTTATTTATTTATTTGACAGACAGATCACAAGTAGGCAGAGAGGCAGGCAGAGAGAGAAGGGAGGAAGCAGGCTCCCTGCTGAGCAGAGAGCCCGATGCGGGGATCCATCCCAGGACGCTGGGATCATGACCTGAGCCAAAGGCAGCGGCTTTAACCCACTGAGCCACCCAGGCGCCCCACCTTTTTTTTTTTTTTTTAAGGTTTATTTATTTGAGGGAGTAAGCGTGTGAGTACATGCAGGCTCCCCCCACCCCCGAGCATGGAGCTCAAAAGGGGGCTCAATATCATGACCCCAAGGTCAGACGACCTAACCTGAAACCAAAAGTTGGTCCCTTATCTCAGCCACCCAGGCGCCCCTTAAACAACCTCTTCTAATAAAATGTTAGGAAAACTAAATTTGCATAAAAATGAGCAAAAGAAAGTATTGAGGTCAAGTCCTATAGAAAGTTACTATTTAAAAAAGGAGAACAAGGAGAATCACATCCCTACAGACAATGAAAGTGGGCCAGAAAAACAGGCACAGAGAAAAACCTTAACTTACTATTTTAAAACGTACTGAAAGAGATTAAGATCTTCCAAGATATGAAAGAACAATATAAATAAGAACTTTTTTTTTAAATATTTTATTTGAGAGTGCAAGAAAGAGAGAGAGCACAAGCGGGGTGAGGGGCAGAGGGAAAAGCAGGTTCTCTGCTGAGCAGGGAGCCCAATATGGGGCTTGGTCCCAGGACTCCAGGATTGTGACCTGAACTGAATGCAGACACCTAACCAAATAAGCCACCCATACACCCCAAGACAATATAATTAAGAATTTTAAAACTAAAGATGAGGTGACAGAACACAAGAAACAATTACAGGGAGCCACCCAGGTGCCCTAAAAACATGCTTGTAGATAGCATTTTTTAAAAAGAAGATTTTATTTATTTATTTGACAGAGAGAGATCACAAGTAGGCAGAGAGGCAGGCAGAGAGAGAGAGAAAGCAGGCTCCCTGCTGAGCAGAGAGTCCGATGCAGGGCTCGATCCCAGGACCCTGGGATCATCACCTGAGCCAAAGGCAGAGGCTTTAACCCACTGAGCCACCCAGGCGCCCCTAGATAGCAGTCTTATTCACAATACCCAAAAGGTGAAAACAACTCAAGTGTCCATCAAAAGATGAACAGATAAACAAAATGTAGTATGTACATGCAATGAAATATTATTCAGCCATAAAAAGAAATGAAGTTCTGGGATGCCTGGGTGGCTCAGTCGGTAAGCATTTGCATTCAACTTGGGTCATGATCCCAGGGTCCTGGGACTGAGCCCTGCTTTGCCCTCTC
Source organism: Martes martes (assembly GCF_963455335.1). Lineage (NCBI taxonomy): Eukaryota > Metazoa > Chordata > Mammalia > Carnivora > Mustelidae > Martes > Martes martes. Next base: position 56,851,705 of record NC_137902.1, read on the forward strand.
CAATTGCTTGTGTTCCCCTCTCTAGCTGTTTCTGTCAAATAAAAAAAACAAAAAATTAAGTACTGATTCATGCTACAACACGGATGAACTCTGAAAACATTATGCTAAGTGAGAGATGCCAGACACAAAAGTGCAAATACTGTATGATTCCACTTCATGAGATATCTAGTATAGGCAAATTCAGAGAAAGAAAGCAAAACAGAGGTTATAGGGTACGGCAGAAGATAAATATGGGGACTTACTCTTTAATAAGTAGAGTTACCCTCCAGAATAAAGTTCTGGATGTATAAAGTAGGGATAGTTTCACAACACTGTGAATGTACTTAATGCCACTGAATTGTACACTAAAAATAGTATAATGGTTATTTTTATTTATGTATATTTTACCACAAAAAATCTGTTAGAGAAACTTTGCTTGAAAAAAAGGGATGGAGGGCACCTGGGTGGCTCAGTCTTTAAGCATCCGCCTTAGGCTCTAAGTCATGATCCCAGGGTTCTGGGATCCAGCCCCGATTTGGGCTCCCTGCTCAACAGGAAGCCTGCTTCTCCTTCTCCCACTCCCTCTGCTTGTGTTCCCTCTCTCACTGTGTCCCTCTCTGTCAAATAAGTAAATAAATAAATTCTTTTACAAAGAAAAAAATAAATAAATAACCAAAAGGCTATGAGAGAGAGAAAGCACAAGCAGGGGAAGGAATTGAGGGAAAGGTAGAAGCAGGCTCCTTGCTGAGCAGCAAACCCAATGTGGGGCTCAATCCTAAGACCCTGGGATGATGAACCGACAGCGACTTAAAGGCAGACGCTCACCTGAGTGAGCCACCAAGGCACGCCCCACAACGATGTTTAAAAACAAACAGGTAACCATCAGAAGATGATAGGGAACTAATTCAATACCTTGAAAGCTGCATAAAGTAAATGAAAACAGTGCTTGCTTCACCATCACATATAATAAAATTAGAGTAACATGGAGAAGATTAGCATGGGCCTTGCACAAGGATGACTCATATTTAAGAAGCGTACTGTACTTAAAAAGAGAAGACAGGGCGCCTGGGTGGCTCAGTCGGTTAAGCGTCTGCCTTCATCTTAGGTTGTGATTCCAGAGTCCTGGGATTGAGCCCTGCATCAGGCTCCTTGCTCAGCGGGGAGCCTGCCTCTCCCCCTGCTTGTGATGTCTCTCTCTCTCTAACTCTCTCAGATAAAAACAATCAGAAAGAAGGAAAGAAAGAAAGAAAGAAAGGGTGCCTGGTTGGCTGAGTCATTAGGTGTCTGCCTTTAGTTCATGTCATGATCCCAGAGTCCTGGGATAGAGCACTGTGTCAGGCCCCTTGCTCAGCGGGAAACCTGGTTCTTCCTCTCCCACTCCCCCTGCTTGTGTTCCCTCTCTCGCTGTCTCTGTCAAATAAATAAAATCTTTAGAACAAAAAAAAAAAAAAAAAAAAAAAAAAGAATAGAATCAAGCATTGATTCTGCCTTCTTTTGTATAAACTTACAAATAGGTAAATAACACCACTAGGTAACCAAACAGAAGATGAGGAAAATATGTGAAAAGAAAATGGTAAGAATTATCACCATTTTTCAACCCCAGTGGCTAACAACAAAATGTGAAAATCAGCTTTTCTCTGCCTTCTCTATTTACTCTTTCTGAACAATTCAATTCTAAAGCAACTCCTCCAAGCAAAGCAGGTGTCTACACAGGGGATGGAAGCTGCCCAGTTACCAGATATTAAAATCCAAATAGAGCAAGGGCATCCATATAAAGACAGAATACAGGGTAGGGAATCAGACCAACGTAGAAAAAAGAGGGTATCCAGATAGGAGAGGGAATGCAACAGACAACTGAGCAAGTAAGTAGATAATTATTAAGTACAATGGAAGCTATGTTTCTCATTACTGGACAAAAGAATTAGATATATAGAAAGGGAGAAACTGGGGCGCCTGGGTGGCTCAGTGGGTTAAGCCTCTGCCTTCGGGTCAGGTCATGATCTCAGGGTCCTGGGATCAAGCCCCAGCATCGGGCTCTCTGCTCAGCAGGGAGCCTGCTTCCCTTTCTCTCTGCCTGCCTCTCTGCGTACTTGTGATCTCTCTCTCTGTCAAATAAATGAGTAAAATCTTTAAAAAAAAAAAAAAAGAAAGAAAGAAAAGGAGAAACTGAAATGAAATCTGGTGTTGGGAACAGAACTGGAGATACTAGTATAAACTTACAACGTTCAATACAGATAATATATACTAACAAGTACAGATGTAAATACATATATATGTATAACCGTAAGTATAAACAAATATTTATCTGTACCATAGCTCTGTTCACTGACAAGGGTTGCCAGCAGCACAACAATGATACCAATGAGTATGCCTTGGCTTCTAAATATTATTACCATTCTTCACTAAAAAGTATCAGGGTTTCCTGGGAAAATGGCTGATTTCAGAGCCAGGGCAGGTATAGTACACAGTGAGACTGCAACACTGCTTTGTGCTATAAAATAAGTAAGTCCTCAAAATATGATGGAGAGCATGCCAAAGGACACAGAAGCCAATTCAAAGAGCTCCCACTGACCAAGTGAGACAATTTCACTATCAAGATAAATACTTGTAATCTAATGAATAAGAAATCACAAATCAATGCACCTCTGAATAACAAGGCAATTCTACATGATCACAAAAACACTATCACATCCAAGAAATTAAGCCCTGCTTTGGTATTATCTAATATCACATCCATATCCATAATCAAGTATATCCAATTATTCCCGAACTACTCTTTTTTTTTTTTTAAAGATTTTATTTATTTATTTGACAGGTAGGTAGAGGCAGGCAGAGAGAGAGGAAGGGAAGGGAAGCAGGCTCCCTGCCCACCAGAGAGCCCGATGTGGGGCTCGATCCCAGGACCCTAGGGTCACAACCTGAGCCGAAGGCAGAGGCTTTAACCCACTGAGCCACCCAGGCACCCCCCAAACTACTCTTTATGGCTTTATGCCTCACTAAACTTTCACAGACAGAGATCACAAGTAGGCAGAGAGGCAGGCAGAGAGAAAGGGGGGAAGCAGGATCCCTGCTGAGCAGAAAGCCTGATGTGGGGGCTCGATCCCAGGACCCTGGGATCACGACCTGAGCCAAAGGCAGAGGCTTTAACCCACTGAGCCACCCAGGTGCCTCTAAACTCTTTTAATGTAAAACATTTTTCTTTTGTCTCTCACTACATAGACATTTTTTTTTGAAGAGTTCAGACAAGCTGCTCTGTAGAATTTTTCACATTCTAAATTTATCTGATTGTTCGCTCACAATTAGATAAAGGTAAAACATTTTTGGCAAGATACTTCATAAATGATGTATACTCCACAATGTATCACATGACGAAACACATTAACACTGGTTTCTCCAATTACTGGTATTCTAACATGTTTCTTGTATTCCTATATTTCAAATTTAGAAAGAAATGACAGGCTTATGCATCCAGGAATTACCTTAAGAGGACAAGATGGCTTGAATCTATAGTCTCAGAGCCTTAAGGACTGAAGTACAATCAAACACAGAGCTGTATGTAGAAGCAGCAAAATTCTGGGACAAGCACTTCACTAGAACGCAAATCTCTGAACTTAATGGCTCAATCAAATTTTCTCTCATTTTCTATATCTAAGATATACAAATAATTTTTTAAAGTAAACTCTATGCCCAATGTGGTGCTTGAACCCATCACCCTGAGATCAAGAGTCTCATGCTCTAATTACTGAGCCAGTCAGGTGCCCCAAACATATGAATAATTTATTTTCATTTTTAAAAGGAAAGATTAAAAATACATGACTTGGAAACAACTCAAATGTCTCTGAAGTGGAAAACCAATAAACTGTGATAAATTGATAACTTCAGAATGTTATTAAGCAACAAAAAGGAACAAATTAGTGGGCACCTGGCTGGCTGCCAATTGGGTAACCAACTCTTGATTCTGCTTCACGTCTGGGTCTCAGGGTCGTGGGATAGGGCCCTAAGAGGCTCTGTGCTCAGCGTGGCGTCTGATTGGAATACTCTCCCTCTCCCTTTGACAATCCCCCTTTACTCCCTTTACTTTACCCCCCCCCCACCGTGCTAATAAATAAAAGCTTAAAAAAAAGAAAAAAGTAGAGATATATACAACAAAATGGGTGAATCTCTAATGCATTATGCTAAGTTGAAGAGGTCAGACTCAACAGGTTATACAGTTCCATTTCCATGCTATACTAGAATAGGCAAAACTACATGGAACAGGTCAGTGGCTCCCAGAGGCTGGTCTGGAAGGCAGAAGGTACACATGGAGAAAGGAAAAGGCTTACAGAGGGACACAGAGGATTTTTAGGGGGTGGCAGACCTGTTTTATAACTTTATTTTTTTTTTTAAATATTTTATTTATTCATTTGTCAGAGAGAGTGAGCACAGGCAGAGAGAGAGGCAGGCAGAGGCAGAGGGAGAAGCAGGCTCCCCGCTGAGCAAGGAGCCCGATGTGGGACTCGATCCCAAGACCCTGGGATCATGACCTGAGCCGAAGGCAGCCGCTCAACCAACTGAGCCACCCAGGCGTCCCCTGTTTTATATCTTAATTGTGGTGGTGGTTATGAAACTATATACATTTGTCAAACTTGCCAAACTGGTTGAATCTTAAGAGTTATGTGGTTATAACTTAAAAAAAGATTTATTTTAGAAAGAGAGCAAACAAGCAGGGGGAAGGGGCCACTGTAATTTTATCTTAATAAAAGTATACACACAGACATATTTCAAGAACTCCCTATAAACCAATATATTTAATAGTATATACCTCTTTATCATCTTCAGATTTCCTATCGTCCTCCTCTTCCTCTTCTTTTTCTGATTTTTCTAATTCCTTTTGTTCTTCTTTTTGCTCTTCTACTTTAAGCTGTTTTGTCAATCGGGCTATTAACTGGGATTTTAATCCTTTAGAACTAAGAGCTCGACTTTCTAATTCTTTTCGGAGATCATTTACCTAAATATACAGAACATAAAAACAGAGAAAAATAAAATGGGATACTGAAAGAGGAAAGAAACTATGTACTTTTGTCTGGTTTTTAAAAATGGTGAAAAATACACTTGTACACCTCAGAACATGTTTATGAAAAGGCAAACTGATAGAATATTTTTCAAAAATGATCTGTAACCTGTTTTAAAATGCTTTTAAAAAAAAAACTAATGCTCTTTGACACAGAAATCCTAATGTATGTCAATTTACCCATAAGACATATTCTAAACACTGTGGAAGGAAAAAAAAAAAAAGGAAGAAAACAAAAAACCAAACCTCCACATATTTCACGTAACAGTCCCTTCCTCAAAAATGTGAAGAATCTAAATATCCAATAAAACATCATAATACCACATCAACTAGATGGGAGGAATACAGAACATTGAAAAATAATTACATGAGAAACACCAATCTTAACTGAAAAGGATGAGATTTCCAATGTTTTATACGTGATCAGAATCAACCAACCAATCATAAAGCTTATACACATTAAAAAAAATAGAAAAAAAAAAACAGAAAAATAATAATAGAAATAGAATAGAAATAGAATAATAATAGAAATAGAATAGAAAAATAGGAAAATAGAATAGAAAAATAATAGAAAAAAATACATCACAATTTTAACAGAGGTTGTGTTTGAGTTACAGGTTTGAGTAACTTATCTTCTATTATTCTATGTACATAACAGTTTTTAAAATACATTATATTTATAATCAAAAGAAATACAAGTTTTAAAATAAGAAACTTAACAGCAAAGCCATCAGTTTGATAAAACTATCCTAGGATACAGACTTAATCTTATGATATATATTCTCTACTTTTTAAAAAAAGCAAAGTGGGTTAAAAAAAAACTAGTTTCAAAAAAAGGAAGAAAACCAGTCTTTTGCTGATAACAGAAGTTAAAAAAAGGGTCAGCTTTTATGTGTTAAAGTCACAGTCTGCAAAATGTTGTGCTCTTCTGATCTATGCAGAATGTACATGCATAGAATTATATGGATCTACATTCACATTATAAGCCCAGAAATGGAAAGAATGATAATAGGTCCAAAGACATTGGGGGCCAATGAAAATCTAGTACAGCTTAACCAATGCCTTTCAAAAGAGGCTTTTAAATTATTCCTTCCCAGTTCAATCTACTTTTTAAATATTATTTCAAAAATTAAAATAATTTTGATAATCTGTCTCCTGTTTCTTCCCTTTTCCTTGAATTTAAATTACTTGAGTGCAGAAATTCTGCCTACTTGGTCAGTAGTCAAATAAAAAAATGATGTTATTCACACCACAGGTACTTGTATATTACATGTGACAGATATTCACTGAACTGATTTATGAAGTCAACCTTTACTTAATCATCATACACACACATATAAATACAATATGGAATATTTATATAAAATCAGTGGACTTTATTTTTAATGCTTTTTTTAGGATAAAACATTGATCTCATTTTCTATTTTTGCCAGAGATTTCACATTAAATACCATTAATTTCAAAGTTACCTTCATTGTCTTTGGATCAAGTTTAGACCAGTGGGTAGGAGTAGAAATTTCTTTTGCTTCACCATCATCTTTCTCTTCTTCATCCTGATATACAAAGTTAAGAACATAATTACTATTCTGAAACCTTAAAATAAAGGTAATTTATTTTTAAAAGTCTGTTGCTGATCTGTGCAAGGTCACAAATGTTTCAGATTGTCTTCTCCTAAAGTTATTATTTAGGCAAGTCCACGTACATACATTCTACCACTTTTAACTGATCACAAAGACACTCATCAGCCAATCAAAGCCAGATCTGTGAAACACAAAAGGGTGATAAATTACAACACAAAGGATATCAGGGATGCACAAACACTGCCGGTCTCCACTAACCACACAGTGTGTGATCTTGCCCCAATTTTCAAGCCACCCAAAGTTAAACTGATTTAGTCAGACCTTTCAAATGTACCAAAGACGATGCCACATAGCCTGAAATGTCAAATCTCTCAGACTTGTGGTTGTCCAATTTCAAATATCCATGACTAGAACTGATGACCGTGAAAGAGAAAATTTTTTAAATTTTAGAAAATGGCAAAATGTTTAAAATGGCTTAATACTGAATCTTGCTCAACAACTGGTCCCAGATTCCAGCAACTAGACCTATGATAAAAACAAAATTCTGTGCAATTTAAGCACAACTTATTTTCCTTTGAGGTCTCAGCACTCTTAAAGTTAGCATACTAGACAGATTTTTTTTTAAAAGAAAAGAAAATACAACTATACTGCTGAAAGCTGGATTACCAGTCGCTGTTACCAGTTATGTTCCTCCGTGTGTGTTTGTTATGTAGTGTGTGGTGTGCATTTGTGCCTGTGTTCCTGTGCCTGTGAGAAGCGGAAATAGAAAAAGGGATTAGCGTTCAGTGCCTGTTCTCCATCAGCCTCCTTGCGTTCACCCTGAAGCTTCTCGACCAGCTGCTGCTTGTATCCTCGGGAGAGGGTTTCCCACTCTGAGCGGGTGGGAAGGCAATGCCAAACATCCGGGAAAAATAAAACCACTGTCTCCACATGAGCTGGAACTGTACGCCCCTTGTGGGTCTCCTCAGGGCGATGGTAGCGAATCTCTGCAAAACGGTACCTGTTGCAAGGGAAGAAGCATGTTGGAAAAAAAATTCTAAAATACATTTTAAAGACCCTAGTTCACTTGTAGCACATCAAGTAAAGAAATTTTGCTGCAAGGACTTGAGGTTGGTCTAAAGAAAAAAAAATTATAGAAGCCATAGTTCCTCTTTTGGTACATTTGTACAATATTTTATGGTTAAAAGAATATGTTCCCCAAGGCATTTTCAAGTTTGATTATAGAGCTACCCGTATTTTAGAGAATACCTGAAGAAGCTGGATAGCTGTTCAGATTTCATGTGCTAAAAAAAGAATATTCTTAATTAAGTCACAAGAAATACACTAAAATACAAAAGACAAATAAGCCTCAAGAGAAAATATGGCTGAACAAAAATAATCAGCAACTACATCATTTTATAACAAAAGAATTATAATGAAATGAAGTTCTCTCTTGACGATCTTCTCCAGCTATGCATGAAATGAAAAATATTTTCAACATACATCCAACTTCCGAAGTAAAGCATAACAAAACATTTAAATAATTTTCAGTTTATTTTGATTAGTTCTTAATCCTTTTCCCCTCCCAAACATTTTTGGCACCAAATAAACTTTTGCTACAAATGGGGATTTTCCTTTGAGATTACCTGCATGATCAAGATTGCTAAAATAAGGGGGGAGGGGAAGCTGACAGATAAGAACATCTATATAACTATGAAAAAAACATTTCTAATCAAGAAATGAATTGGTACTTACCATTGTGTGCATACACTTAGATCAATGCCTGTCAGAGCCTTACAACAACGAATAGCAGTCTTAATCAACACAGAGGGGTCTTTTTCTGGGTCTGGTCCATCCAACGAAGGAGACCAGTGACCTCCAATGGCCATGGCTTCATCCTTGCCTTTCATGCCCACTAAAAACTAATTCAAAACAAAGAATCATTCACATGTATTATGCAATTTGTCAAATTACAGATAAAATACTTGAAAAGGAAAGGTACAAACCTTTCCAATATCATTTTTACTACCTCTGGTATCTGTCAGTCAAGGAAGAGTTCAGTTCATCGTGTTCCACACTGCATTTCAGCAATGGAATAGGATTTACACATCATAACTCATCCCTCTAAAATATTTCATCAGATAAAGAATTCTTTAAGGAAACAAGCTATAGTTCACACCTTAAAGGAATCCAAAGATATACTAATTCCATTACCACTAAAACTGTACTATGCTACAAATATAAAACACCAAAATGACAGCTGAACTAGTGATGTACAAATAAGCTATAGCCATAATCTGCAATGAAAAAAATCTGTATCATTAAAAAAAACAAAACAAAAAACAAAACTGTATCATTAAATTTTAGGTGTCTTAATACAAAAATTAGTTGTTAATAAAAGTGTAGTACTTTTAATTATATATACATATACAGTTAGAACTAAGCAAAGCAAATATACACCTGGTGTTAAAATAAATGTGTCATTTTACCTTAACAAGTCTAGCAGGATGTTGAAATCCATCTCGAAGTTCTTGTGGGTCTTCAGCAAGAGCACATGACTTATGATACAAATCTTCCATACTAGGACTAGCCATCAGCATTACCTATTATAGTCAAATAATTCAATCCTGTCAAAAGTCTAAAGTAATGTAAAAAAATGAGAAGCACTACTAATTATCCTTACATATTAGATATCCAAAATTTTTTTATAAAAGTGGAAAGTAAAATGCAACAGCAGAAATGGGATTAGATACTATATAGTGATAGAGTTTTAACTTGTCAAGAAATGCTTTTTGATTAACGTTCTAAAATAGCCAAAAACTATCCAACCATAAGCAATATGCTGAATGTTACCCTGAAGACTAACATACAGGGTATTTACCAACATTACATTTTTTTTTTCACCAACAGTACATTTTATCTGAGGCTACCAGAAGTCACAGAACATCCCAAAATGCTCAATAAAATCAACTTCATCTTCACGTTTATGGGTTTCAAAATGATAAAACAATAACCATGAATTTCACAGCTTAAGAGATAAGACAAAGAGGTTAAATTAAATTACTTAAATAATCAAAACAGGTATCAGGCAAAAAAGAAAAAAAATAGCTCTTTAGGTCTTAAACTCAACCACTTTCAGGAGATAAATTCCACACTCTTAATATGAATAACTGCTCAGAAGTTTTAGCTATATTTCACAGAATACAAACCTTTGCACTGTATAAATGGTCAGCATCTGGTGGATCAAGAATAGCCATATTTTTTTCTAAGGACTCTACTTCTCTGTGCATTACATAGAAATTGCAGTAATTTCCCAGCTGAAATGGTCTTGACAAAGGGAAAGCATCCACCCATGTAAACTGAGCATCAAAAAAGTCACTAGGTATATATAAATTCTGATAACGGCGCCTTAGTTCCATCATGTCACAACTAGGACTGAAAAACAGACATAAGTAAGTGAATAAATAGCCTTAATATCAAAGATTATATAAACATTCACTCCATTCCACATCTAAATATATAACCTGACATGATTTAAAGCCAGCTGAGACTGGTCAAGAGTCAATTATTAAGGAGCTACAGACCTGCAAATAGCCATGAAACCTTACTTGCAAATTTGTCTACTTACAGCTTTAAATAAATAACTGGTACCTAAGCGTTACCTTCATTTCTTTGCTTTTTGTGTGTAGCTTGAAATACATTAGAGACCCTCTGAAATAACTTCAACACCAGCTCCAGAGAAGATATGAATAAAAAGCAGTTCTACCTCTGCTGAAACTATGAATTTTTTAGAAAATTACAATTCATATAGAATGGATACAAAGAAGGGAGAAGAGATTGGTACCAAATGATGAGTACTCCTCAATCAGGTTCACACAATGTAAACAAATAAAACTTACTTTTATAGTAAGATCCTGTATCAAGCATATTTACATTACATTCAAAATTAAGCATAAAAATCCACATGAAAGCTAAATCTATATGTTTTTTAATTATCTAACACCTCCATACCGCTCTCTCTGTTAATGATTACGATCCATACCTGATTGTTTATTATGTAAAGAGAACAAGTTTCTTGCTTTTAAATCTGGCATATTGATTTTTTTAAAGGATGCCTTTTCTTTTTCCTAAGAGGCAGAGCTTTTAAAGGAAAGGAACTCAAAGGTAAATCAATCTGGTAAAAGAACAAAGGATTTCTATTAAAAGCATAACAAAATGTGGAAAACAACAACTTGTAAGATGAAAATATAACCACTTGCCTTTTTTATAATTTTTCTTTTCACTGTCATTTTTTTTTAAAAGATTTTATTTATTTATTTGACAGAGAGAGATCACAAGCAGGCAGAGAGAGAGGAGGAAGCAAGCTCCCTGCTAAGCAGAGAGTCCGAAGCGGGGCTCGATCCCAGGACTCTGGGATCATGACCTGAGCCAAAGGCAGAGGCTTTAACCCACTGTGCCACCCAGGCGCCCCTTCACTGTCTTTTTTAAAGACAACTAAAGACAAGGTGTAAATTACGATCTAATGTATTTGTAGGGTATTTTTTAATTTAAAGATTAAAAATAACAAATATATAATGACAAACTTGTCAAGTATGGTTGCTAACATTTGGATAAAATTCTGCTTCCAAATTAAGGAAAGTTTGAAAAATACGTATTTGAGTGTTTTTAAAAAGTGTTGCAAACCGACAGTATGTATAATAGTTTCTTAGTCTTCCATCACTAGAATTTTTGAAGTTGTGTTCTAACCTTTAGGATTTTAATTTACAATAAAACAAAAGACATACAAATGAGTCATTTCTTGGCATGCAGTATCTTATAATGACATTACTATAAAACAATCTTGATTTCTACAAGTATAGATGAGAGAAGGTATGGTAATTTTAAAATGATTTTTATTTGTAATGGGTTGACTTGATGCTCTGGGAATTTATTTCAAAGTGCGGAAATGAAACTGTGATCGTCTAACTCGGAAGGAGATAGCTACTGAATTTATATTCTATTCATCACAATTCTCCCCCTAAAGTAGCATTCTAGACTGCAATAGTCTAGAGCAAAGCTGCTCTATTTACTATCTTTGGGACTGGAGAAATGTTTTTTGGTTCTAATAAGTTTCTCTGATATATGCAGTCTAGATATTTAAACATATATATGTAAATAGGAGTAACAAGAAAACTAGTATAAATTAAGAACTGCTCATTTGACCACATGACTACAGGAACATGAACTATACAACAATTAAGCAAGGTTATTAAGCAAGATTTTTTGTGGCATTAAGTAGTTTAAGTAAATCATACTGTTTTACCCAACCTATAACTGAATGTATAGAAATTTAAATTTTTGATAGGCCAGGATTATGAATATTAATTATTAGTCTTTGTTGAAACACAGTAATACTTCCTCAGGAGACTGAAGTGCACAGTTATTTGTTCCTATGCTAAACAGCTTTAAACACTGCTTTTAATGTTTCTTTTTTTTTTTAAGATTTTATTTATTTATCTGACAGACGGAGATCACAGAGAAGCAGGCAGAGAGAGAGGAAGAAGTAGGCTCCCCGCTGAGCAGAGAGCCCGATCCCAGGATCCTGGACCATGTCCTGAGCCAAAGGCAGAAGCTTTAACCCACTGAGCCACCCAGGTGCCCCTTAATGTTTCATTTTTATTTTACTGTTAATTTGTTTGCTCCACTTGTTAATTTATCTTTTATTCAATTGCCAGTGCCAGGGCCTTCAGATAATTCCTCCTGTCCCTTAGACTAAATTAGTCATTTTACCAATTTGCCCTTTTATGAACCACAACTTTGTAGTTATTACCTGGCCATCATCCTACCACCACCATTAACTTACAGAGTATTTCAACTGCCACAGATTGGATTGATTTAGATACACACACTAAATTTAACCTTATAATTCTGCTACTTGATAAAATTTCCATTTTACAATTGAAACTAAGAAATTCTTGGTAACTTACCCATTACCTCTGACTCCAAAGGCTGAAAATGTATTTATATATACATGTTTATGCATATATGTTACACATCTGTGAGTGTATATGAAAATCTATGTTGCTATTATGTCACACTGTCACAACTAACTTGAAATAATAGGTCCACTGCTGTGTTATTACTCCATCACACACAATGAACTACCCATGGACTTAATAAAGTTATCAATAAATCTGGACCTTAAATGATTGTAACTTTAAGGAACAAATTAAAAAAAAAAACACAAGTTGATCACAAGGGGCTATCTTTTTCAATAGCTATCTTTAAGGATTTTATGAATATACAAAAATACACTCCTACTTCAAATTGCATTTCTGCCCTATATAAACTAAACGCTAGGGATGAAAGTTGTGGAAAAAAATCTCTATAACACAGTCTACTAAATTAGACAAATTACAAAATTGGTTATTTAATAAAACAATGGGAGAAAAAACTTACCAATCTAACGAAAATTTTGAAAACTGAACTGTGTAACGTGGAACAACACGTCGCACTCTCCGAGGTGACCGTTCTCTCTCTCTTCGAGGAGATCTCTCCCGGGAACGTTTTCTCTGAGGAGATCTTTCTCTGGATCTACGTCGTTCTCTCTCCCTTTCACGACTTAAAACAAAATTTTCTAAAATTACCAGTATTTCTGGCATTACTGAACAGTTCTTTTTATAAAACAGGTAATATAAGATTCTCTAATATATTTAAACTTCTTTATTTTTTTTTTTAAAGATTTTATTTACTTATTTGACAGACAGATCACAAGTAGGCAGGGAGGCAGGCAGAGAGAGAGGAAGGGAAGCAGGCTCCCCGCTGAGCAGAGAGCCCGACGAGGGGCTCGATCCCAGGACCCTGGGATCACGACCTGAGACGAAGGCAGAGGCCTTAACCCACTGAGCCACCCAGGTGCTCCTATATTTAAACTTCTTAAAAATTGTTGTAAAATACGCATAACACGAACTTACCTTTTAATCATTTTTAAATGTACAGTTAGTGGCATTATGTGCATTCACAGTGTGCACCATTACCACCATCAAAAGTACACTTAAAAAAAACATACCTTCGGTCATCTTTTCTGTTAGGCACTTGATCCCCTCTGTCATTCCTTCCTGAAAATCTGGATGGCGGATCTAATCTTCGTGCGGGTTGTGGCTGTGAAACTATACGAACAGGAGGCTGCAATAAACCAGCTTGAAAAGACACAGAAACAAAAAATTTAACTTAAATAAAGCATTATCTAGTTAAGTTTTTACAACTAGAAAAAGTTGGCTAATATTTTAAGCTTTGTGGCCAAGAAATAGTAGACACCACTTGTATATTTGTATGTATTTTTTACAATCATTTAAAATGCAAAGGTCAGGGGTGCCTGGGTGGCTCAGTGGGTTAAGGCTCTGCCTTTGGCTCAGGTCATGATCCCAGGACCCACATCAGGCGCTCTGCTCAGCAGGAAGCCTGCTTCTCCCTCTCTTTCCGCCTGGCTCTCTGCCTACTTCTGCCTACTTGCGATTTCTCTCTCTGTCCAATAACTCAATAAAAAATCTTAAAAAAAATGCAAATGTGATTTATAGTTCAGGCACCATATAAACCAGGCCATGGACCAAATCAAAGGACTATAGTTTGAAATCCCTGATCCACAGAGAGTAAACCAAAGACTGCTATACAAGCTGTTCACAGTGTGCCAAACTATTATCCAAAGTTTCCACAGAGAAAAAGAACTCCTTATTGAGAACCCTCCACTCTGACCTAGTAATCAAATTTAGCATCAATTAACGGAAGAATGTGCCTCCTAATATAATGTAATACAAATTACAAAACCTCACCTATAATGTGTCCTAGCCAAAGGCTTTCATTTTCTTTTTTTAACAGAGAGTGCACCACGTGAGTCAGGGGGTGGTGTGTTGGGGGAAGAAGGTGAGGAAGAAAGACAATCTTAAGCAGGCTCCACACCCAACAAGGAGCATGACACGGAGACTCAACTTCACAACCCTAACATCATGAACTGAAACATGAATCTGGAGTCTGACACTTAACTGACGGAGCTACCCAGGTGCTCCTTACCAAAGCCTTTAGACTTACTCTATTAGGTTCATAGTTTATACGGCAGATAGAAGAACAAGGTAAAAACATCACGAGGAATAAAGGGACATCCATAATACAACATTCCAAAGAATCCACAAGACAACTAGCCCAAGTTCTTCAAAAAGTCAATGTCATAAAGGAAGAAAGAAAAGGTGGGAAACTGGGGCACCTGGGTTGCTCAGTCAGTTGAGTGTCAACTCTTAATTTCAGCTCAAGTCATAATCCCAGGGACCTCTGCTTTGGGATTTTCTCTCCCTCTCTTTCAGCCCTCTACCTTCCCCTCCACCCCTACACTCTTTTACATAAATATTTGAAAAAAAGAAAACGTAGGAAACTATTCCAGAATAAAAAAACTAAGGTAACATAACCAAACACAATGGATAAAAGCTGACTGGCTTTTTGTTTAGGAAACAAAAAACCTTCAAAGACATCTGGGAGACAAATGGAGAGATCTGAATATACTAAAATACTTGAATCCTTTTTCTTAGATGGAATAATAGATTGCAGTTATATAGAAAAATGGTCTCAGGGTGCCTGGGTGGCTCAGTCAGTTGAGCACGAAGCCTCTGCCTTTGGCTCGGGTAATGATCCCAGGGTCCTAGGACTGAGCCCTGCATTGGTCTCCCTGCTCAGCAGGGAGACTGCTTTTCCCTTTCCCACTCCCGCTCCCCTGCTTGTATTCCCTCTCTTGCTGTCCCTGTCAAATAAATAAAATCTTAGAAAAAAAAAAAATAGGAAAATGTTCTCTTTTAGAAAGGACATGCTTGGGACGCCTGGGTGGCTTAGTCGGTTGGGCGTCTGCCTTCTGCTCAGGTCGTGATCCCAGGGCTCTGGGATCAAGTCCCACATCAGGCTCCCTCTCCCTATACCTGCTGCTCCCCGCTTTTACACACACTTTCCCTGACAAATAAATAAAATCTTTAAAAAAATAGAAAAAAAAAAAAAAGAAAGGACATGCTTCAGCATATAGGGGTGAAATATCAGTCTAAATGCTTCAAATGAATAAGCAAAAACGGGTATATTTGCACACATGTAAACAGACAAAACACAAAGTAAAATGTTAACAATATTACAAGGTTGTAAGTATGTAAGTGATCACTTTACAGTTCTTCCTAAATTTTTGCATAGTTGAAAATTTTCATAATAAAAACTAAGGAAGAAAGAATCAGCTAACTTAGGAACATTTCTTATGTTAAGAAATCCTAGTTGCTGGGGCGCCTAGGTGGCTCAGTGTGTTAAGCCTCTGCCTTCAGCTCAGTTCATGATCTCAGGGTTCTGGGATGGAGCTCCACATTGGGCTCTCTGCTCAGCAGGGAGCCTGTCCCCCCTCACCCCCCACCGCCTGCCTCTCTGCCTACTTGAGATCTCTGTCAAATAAATAAATAAAATCTTTTAAAAAAAAAAGAAAGAAAGAAATCCTTAGTTGCCAATGGAAATTTTCTTTTTTTAAAGACTTTATTTGACAGAAAGAAAGAGAGAGCACAAGTAAGGGAGCAGCAGGCAGGAGCAGAAGCTGAGTAGAGAGCCTGATGTGGGGCTTGATCCCAGGTCCCTGGGATTATGATCTGAGCCAAAGGGAGATGCTTGATCAACTGAACCACCTAGGCACCCCCAAGTAAAATCTTTAAAAACAAACAAACAGGGGCACCTGGGTGGCTCAGTTGTTAAAGTGTCTGCCTCCAGCTCGGGTCAAATTCTCGGCATCCTAGAATTGAGCCCCCATAGCAAGCTCCCTGCTCAGCAGGAGGCCTGCTTCTCCCTCAGCCTGTTGCTTCCCCTGCTTGTGTTACCTCTCTCCCTATTTCTGTCATGAATAAATAAAATCTTTAAAAAAAAAAACAAGATAAAACAGGAGGACAGTTAGGTGGCTCAATCCATTAAGCATCTGCCTTCAGCTCAGGTCATGATCCCACGGTTCTGGGATTGAGCCCCACATTGGGCTCCCTGCTCAGAGGGAAAATCTGCTTCTCCCTCAGCCCCTCACTCCTACTTAAGCACGCATGCTCTCTCTCTCATTCACTCTCCAATAAATAAATAAAAAATTTTTAAAAAAGGAGAGAAAGTAAGTCATACACAACATATTATATAAATGGAATCAAACACTGTAACATTCAAAGAGACAAATCTAAACTGTATTAGGTGGAGGGGAGGGAGGGGAGTGGGATGAGGTGGCTGGGTAATGGACACTGGGGAGGATATGTGCTATGGTGAGTGAGTGCTGTGTGTAAGACTGATGAATCACAGATCTATACCCTTGAAACAAGTAATACATTATGTGTTACTAAAAAAAAAACTAACTTGTAGTATGAGGATGCATATTTAGAGAGTAAAACCATTAAAAAAGACTAAACAGCAAAATTCTAATTTTTTACCCAAAAAATTACATATGTGTTCATTTAGTAACTCATTACACTGTAATCTCTTTCATTATTTTATATGTGATATAATAAAAGAGAAAATGTCATAGATGACACTTTTAAAAAATGCTAATTAGGGGCACCTGCATGGCTCAGCTGTAAGCATCTAACTCTTGATTTTGGCCTACATCATGACCTTAAGGTCATGGGATGGAGCCCTGCATTGGGCTATATACTTGTCAGAATCTGCTTGAATTTCTCTCCTCTCCCTCCCCCTCTGCCCTTCCCCCTGCTCCTGTGCTCTTTCTCTAAAATAAGTCAAACTTAAAAAAAAAAAAAAAAGCCTACCAAAACAACAAAAAAAAATGAATTAAGGAGGCTTTTTTGTTGGGTCGCCTGGTGGCTCAGTCAACTGACCATCTGCCTTCGATTAAGGTCGTGATCCTAGGGTCCTGGGCTCGAGCCCCACATCTGGCTCCCTGCTAGGCAGTCTGCTTCTCCCGCTCCCCCTGCCCTCTCCCCTCATGTTCACTCTATTTATAAATAAATAAAATCTTGAAAAAAAAGTACAATTCTGTTAAGCCAAGGTTATCTTGTTACCATTTCAATTAAAAAAATGTCCAGAATTTCAAATACTTAATTTACAAAGGAAAATGTAAAATACAGCTCACTTATTTCATGCACTGTGATTCAACAAGTAATATGAAGTACTACCACCATGGGGCGCATGGGTGTCTCAGTCGTGAAGCATCCGCCTTCAGCTCTGGTCATGATCCCAGGGTCCTGATATCAAGCCCTGCATTGGGCTCCCTGCTCAGTGGGAAGCCTGCTTCTCCCTCTTCTACTCCCCCTGCTTATATTCCCTCTCTCACTGTGTCTCTGTCAAATAAATAAAATCTTAAAAAAATAAAGTACTACCACCAAGCAACATATACATAAAATATTATGTTTAGGGGCATCTGGTTGGCCCAGTTGGTTAAGTATGCAACTCTGGATTTTGGCTCAGGTCATGATGTTACATTCCTGGGACTGAGCCCCACATTGGGCTCCCTGGTTAGCGGAGACTGTGCTTATAGATTCTCTTCTCTCCCTCTGCCTGCCCCTCCCCCCAGTTAAATAAATCTTTAAAAATATAGTAAATAAAATGTTATGATTATATGACATTTTCTTCCATTACAGATAAGATACCAATAAAGGGATTGGGGATTTACAGTTCTGATAAATATTTAAGTTCACAAAGAGCACCTCTTTCTGTAAGAGCAGTAAGGGGAGGCTGGGTGGCTCAGATGTTAAGCATCTGCTTTTAGTTCAGGTCATGATCCCAGAGTCCTGGGATCAAGCCTCAGGTCAGGCTCCCTGCAGGGAGTCAGCTTCTCCCTCTCTCTCTGCCTCTCCCGCTGCTTGTGCTTTCTCTCTCAGTCTCTGTCTCTGTCTCAAATTAACAAATAAAATCTTTTAAAAAATTAAAGTTAAAATTAAAAAATACAAGAGCAATAAAATAAAAATACTTCCAAACAGCTACAGAAGTAGAAGTGGTCTGCATAAGATACTTAAACTTCCAAGTATTCGGGAAATCCTGCCTTTTTTTATAATTAAAAGCATATTCTCGTTATTTTAACTACACAGTTGTAAAAGTTATGTGTTAGCCTGAAACTGAAAAGACACATTACAAGTAATACCTTTCTGCTGTGGCTGCTGTAATAAAGGCTGTGGCTGAGTCTGCAATAATGGTGTAATAGAAGCTGCTGAGATCTGGGCTTGCAGCAGGGACTGGGGTTGGGGCTGCGCCTGAACACCAAATGTCGTCTGTGGTGCAATTGGCTGAAGTACAGCAGGAGGAGTCTTCAGTAAAGGCTGAGTTTGGGACTGATTCTTAACAAAAATAAAGAAATAAAATAAAAATTTGAAGAGGAAGAAAAAACTTAGAAAATTAGAAGATGAATCACCCAAGTTTCTGTAACACCTAACCCAGTATTTTATATACCTGATTCGGTAGCGTCTGAATTCTTTGAGCATTCCATTTAAAAGGCATATTGGGATTATATGTAGCTTCAACCAATACTCTGTCACCCACTTGGGGGGTTTTCCCTTTGACAGCACTGGAAAAAAAATTAAGTTAAATATACATACAATTAAGAGATTCCTCTAAAAAAATTTTGTATATGTAGTATTTTATCAAATGTAAACTATCTGAAATGGAAGTCTAAAAGAAAAAAGCCCTCTTAAGAAGTAAATATACCTCAACTTATTTTATTTTAGAACAGATGTTTTACCCTGAAAAACACAGGGTTTGAAATGTTAAAAATAACTGCACCTCATATTCTCCCAATATTGTGTCTCTCCATCTACAGTACGTTCTAATTTTTATAATCCAAGAGTAAGATTTTCCTTGGGCTGTGGAGTGATAAGAGAAATGAAGATGGAATACAGCAGACCAATTTCCAGAAAAATATCATATGATAATTAATTTCCCAAATAAAGTACTTCTAGAACAGTTCACTAGGAATACAGTAGAAATATCCACATGCAACCACCATCACACTAACAAAATACTATTCTGAATGTTAGTCATTATTCATTCAATCCTACCCATTAATTTTTCAATTAAAAATGCTTTTTTTAGTACATAGTGTCATTAGATAAGTCAAACATATTAAATTTTAAAAGGCATATGACTAGTTCAATCTCTGCTCTCACTGTAAGTCTGCCTATGGAGAGTTAAAAATACTAACTCACTCCTATAAAATATATATAAAGAATTCACCATAATTACTTTATTCAGTAACCAGAAGATATCTTCACTCATTTTCTCCATGAAAAATGGCCAGATATAAATATAATACAAGCTAGATGATTAAAACAAAAAATTATAATTAAACCATAATGCTATGCCACAATTTCGTCTTACCAATATATTTCATGCTAAACACAAGAAGGCATTTGCCAACACCTAATTAAGTTACCTAAGCTGAAAGAATACATCTTCATCCACAAATCCAAATGTATCATGTAGTTTTGTAACTACTCCTGTAAAAACACGCTGTTTCTGAGGCTGGGTTTGTTGCTGACTGGACCTCGGTGTGGGATACGATACAGTTATCTGGGCTGCAGGCTGAGGAGTAGACAGGCTAAGGCTTGTAGGCAATGCAACAGCTGGCTATAAAACAAAATCAAGATTGAATTAAGCTAATGATCTGAAATACTCTAGAAATTAAAAATGACCACTCAAAACTAATGCAAAATGCTAAAATTAACTTATTTGAAGTTAGGAAATACTCATGTACAAGCTGAAGGTGAGAATCAAGACTGAAAAAAAACTTTTATTAATTATCTACCTCAACAACATTAAGTCCGATCAAATTAATATTGTCACAGGTTGTTCCAGGCAAAGAAAATACCACAGTAAAATGAGTTTTAAGAATACTGCAGAAGCGCCTGGGTGGCTTAGTAGGTTGAGTGTCCCAGCTCTTGATTTTTAGCTCAGGTCATGATTTCAGGGTCAGAGATGGAGCCCTGCACTCAGCAGGGAGTCCCTTTGGGATTCTCTTACTTATTCTCCCTCTGCCCCTACTCACACTTGAGCGAGCGCGCATGTGCGCGTGCACACTCTCTAAAATAAATAATGCATACTGAGGCGCCTAGGTGGCTCAGTCACTTAAGCATCTGACTCATGATTTCTCAGGGTTGTGAGATCGAGGCCCACATCAGACTCATGTGCTAGGCATGGAGCCTGCTTAAGATTCTCTCTCTCCCTCTTCCTGTGCACCGCCCCCCTTAAAAAAATACTGTGTATGTTAGGGGTGGGCCCCCGGCTGGCTCAGCTGGTAGAGTGTGGGACTCTTGATCTCGGGGTTGTGGGTTCAAACACCACATTGGGAGTAGAGATTACTTAAAAACAAAAACCTGCAAATTTTAGTCCCCTCTTAGAAATTCAAATAGTGAATAATACTCAGCAAAGTCCTATATAAGTGAAATAGGTCAGAGAAAGACAAATATGTATAATCTCACTTACATGTGAAATCTAAAAAAAACAAAAAATTCATAGAAACAGAATAGAACCTTGGTGATTGCCAAGGGTATGGAGGAAGAAATGGGTGAAGTTGGTCAAAAAGTAGAAACTTCTAGTTATAAGCTAAATATTAAGTTCCACAGATGTAATGTACAGATGATGACCATAATACAGTATTGTGTATTTGAAAGTTGCTGACACAGTAGCTCTTAAAAGTTCTCAACAAAAAAAAATTTCAACGATGTGAGGTGATTCATGTTAAAAAAAATCTTATGGTCACCATTTCACAATATACACATAAATCAAACTATGTTGTATACCTTCTGCTAATACAAATGTTACATACCAATTATCTTTTCATAAAACTGAACAAACAAGAAAAATGTTAACACTTTCATTTGTCTTTTCTGGTACAATCAAACATGAACAGCATATTGCTGTTAAAACATCTATATATAAATAGAAATAAAATCATCAGAAACAAAGAAACAATCATCTGACTCTTCAAGGCAAAACAAGAATTCAACATTTCTCAGACTATGACCAAAAAATTATTTCCCATGAAATTTCTTTAACATCCTAAGACAACAATGATTTATGGGTGCAAACTAGGAAATGCTATTCCAAGAAAAGACTAGACTGCTTTTTATAGCTTTTCTACTCAGTTTGGAAATTCTATTGGAGATTGAAAATACAAGATCAGTGTCAGTTAATTTTGACTCCTTAATAAAAACAAAGTGAGGCTGACTTCTCAAGTGAATTTTTTTTTTTTTACAAAAATAACATATTCAAGACTAAAATGGTATGAAAGGAAAAATAAAATAAAATAAAATGGTATGAAAGGTTATAAACTACAAAGCTTCTTCTCTACTCCTGCTCCTCAGCTACCCAATTCCCTATCCATGGACAATCACTGTCACCAGTCACTGTTACAGGTTCTGCTTCCTTTTTATCAGTTTCATAGTATTTCACTTTAAGTCAGTAAACCATGGCCCCTGGTCCAAATCCAGCCCACAGCTTATGATTTTGTGATTTTTGTACAGATCAGAAACCAGGGATGGTTTCTTATACTTTATTAATTTTTAATGATTTTATTAATTTATTTGAGAGACAGAGCATGAACTGGGGGGGGGGGGGGAGGGTTTGCACAGAGGGAGAGGGACAGACAGACTCCCTGCTCAGCTGGGAACCTTATGCAGGGCTCAATCTCAGGACCCAGAGATCATGACCTAAGTGAAGTCAGACACTTAACTGAGTCACCCATGTGCCCTGGTTTCTTATACTTCAAAATAATTTTTAAAAAGAGAAAAAAAAATGCAACAAAGACTTTAAGTCATCCACAAACCTATAGGAACACTATTTTAAGTTTAAAAATGTTAAGTATCATAAATTTAAAAACGGGGCACCTGGGTACTTCAGTCATTAGGAATCTGCCTTCGACTCAGGTCATGATCCCAGCATCCTGGGATGGAGTCCCACATCAGGCTCCCTGCTCAGCAGAGAACCTGTTTCTCCCTCTCCAGCTCCCCTGTCCTTGTGCTCCCTCTCTTGCTCTGTTGTAAATAAATAAATCTTTTTTTTTTAAAAAGTAACTTTAAAAACGGGGAAGCCTCGGTGGCTGGCTGGTTAAATCTCTAACTTGATTTTGGTTCAGGTCATGGTCTCAGGTCCATATTGGGCTCTGCACTCAGTATAGAGTCTCCTTGTCCTTCTCCCTCTGCTCTTTACTGTGCACACTCTCTCGATAAAATATGTATTTCTTGAAGTTCAAAAACACTTTAATGCTGCTGAAAAATTAAATTGATAATGTAATACAACACTCTCACCTATTAAGGTCAAGCTTAAAATGATATAATAGAAAGATTTTCCTAATAACAAAAAATTTTTCCTAAAAATATTAGCTACAATGAAAATGTATTAAGAATTAAGTTTAGGGCGCCTGCGTGGTTCAGTTGGTTAAGCCACTGCATTCGGCTCAGGTCATAATCCTGGAATCCCAGGATCAAGTCCTGCATCGGGCTCCCAGCTCCACAGGGAGTCCGCTTCTCCCTCTGAACTTCTCCCCTCTCATGATCTCTCTCTTACTGTCTCTCTCTCTCTCAAATAAATTTTAAAAATATTAAAAAAAAAAAAGGAATTAAGTTTAAAGTAAGAATTAAGTTTAGGGGCACATGGGTGGGTCAGGCAGTTAAGCATCTGCCTTCAGCTCAGGTCATGATTCCAGGGTCCTGGGATCGAGCCCTGCATTGGGATTCCTGCTCAGCAAAGAGCCTGCTTCTCTTTTTCCCTCTGCCCCCACCCCCGGCTTGTGTTACCTCTCTCCCTCTCTGTCAAATAAATAAAATCTTAAAAAAAAAAAAAAAGAATTAAGTTTAAAACAAGCCCTCATATTTATTCAAACTAGATTACAGCTGGATCTACAATCAAATACCATTAAAGACAAAACAACATGCATTCCATCTTTATTTCATATATTGTTAAACTAATATATAAATCAACCAATATTCATCTTCAAACCCTGAAAGAAATACTAGAATAGGAATAAAATTTTGGTCTATTCTTCACTCAGATATCCAAAAGAAACAGATTAATGGCAAACTAACCTGTGTTAAAAGGGTCTGCTGAGGTTGCTGTAACTGAAAATAGAAAAAACAAGCAAAAATAGGGAAGAAAAAAGAAAAGAATCAATCAAAATTGTTTCACAGATGCTCTAAAGAAAAATTCCTATTAAATGGGTACTTTATTTCTAATTAAGAAATAAGGTGAAAAATAACAGAAGTCATCAGGTGTAAGATTTCCTACAACTATTTCTAACCTGATGTATCACTAATGCATTCAATGGGGCACCTGGCTGGCTCAGTCAGTAGAGCATGTGACTACTGATCTCAGTGTTTGAGCCCAAGTTACGTGTAGAGATTACTAAACATAAAATCGTTTCTTTTTTTCAAGATTTTACTTATTCATCTGACAGAGAGCATGAGAGCAAGCAAAAGTAGGGAGAGCTCAGGTAGAGGGAGAGGGAGAAGCAGGCTCCCTGTTGCAGAAAGCCCGATGCGGGGCTCAATCCCAGGACCTTGGGATGACCTGACCCAAAGGCAGACACTGAGCCACTCAGGCGCCCCTAAACATAAAATCTTTAAAACAAACAAAAAAACCGAACACATCCAATAAAGAAATTGATCTTTTATCTTGTTTCATAAGAGTAACACCCCCCCCCCAAAAAAAAACCACACACACACACACAAAAAACCCTTAAGTCCTTAGATGGGAAATTTCTATTATTGACTTGTTGGTCACCAAGCTACAGAAATATCACTGGGAAAAAAAAATACTGGCTCTCTAAATGATATATCTGATAACAGGTTAATACACAAAATATATAAAAAATACACAAAATCTTACACCAAGAAACAAATAACCCAATTAAAAAATGGGTAGAGGAAATGGACAGACACTGTTCAAAAGCAGACATAGAGATTGAGAAGAGAAACATGAAAAGGTGCGCAACATCATGCATCACCAGGGAAATGCAAATCAAAACCACAATGAACTGGCAGAATAGCTGACACCTGTCAGAATAGCTAAAACCAAAAACACAAGAAACAAGTGTTTGGCAAGATGTGGAGAAAAAACCTTCATGTACTTTTGGTGGAATGTAAATTGGTACAGCCACTGTGGAAAACATTGTAGAGGTTCCTCATAAAATCAAAAGCAGAAATACCATATAACCCAGTAATTCTACCACTGGATATTTACCCAAAGAGAAAAAATGCTAATTTAAATGATGTATGTATCCCCATGTTTACCACGTTATTTAAAATAGCCAAGATGTGGAAGCAACCTGTCCATCAATAGATAAATGGATAAAGAAAACCTGGAGGGTATACACATGCACACGTGCAATGAAGTATCATACAGCTATAAAAAGGATGAGCCTGTGCCATTTGAGACAACACAGATGGACCTACAGGGTATTACGCAAAGAGAAATATGTCAGCCTGAGGAAGAAATACTGTAGGATTCCACTCATAAGCAGAATCTTAAGATGGGCACCTGGGTGGCTCAGTCGGTTGAGCATCTGTCTTCAGCTCAGGTCATGATCTCCAGGTCCTAGGATCCAGCCCCATGTTCAGTGGGGAATCTGCTTCTCCCTCTCCCTTTCCCCCCACCACTCTAATAAATAGATAAAATCTTAAAAATAATAAAGATAAAAAACAGAGGTTCATGGGGTGCCTGGCTGGGTCTGTTGCTAGAACATGCAACTCTTGATCTCGAGAGTCGTAAGTTTATGCCCCATGCTGAGCATAAAGCTTCCATTTAAAAAACTTGAAAGATTAAAAAAAATAAAGTAGGGGTAGCCTAGGTGGCTCAGTTAGTTAAGCACCTCACTTTTTTTTTTTTTAAGATTTTATTTATTTACTTGAGAGAGAGAAACACAACGAGAGAGGGAACACAAGCAGAGGGAGTGGGAGAGGGAGAAGCAGGCTTCCCACCGAGCGGGGAGCCCAATGTGGGGCTCGATCCCAGGACCTTGGATTCACGACCTGAGCCGAAGGCAGCTGCTTACGACTAAGCCACCCAGGGGCCCCTAAGCATCTAACTCTTGATTTTGGCTCAGTCATGATCTCAAGGTTGTGAGACTGAGCCCTACACGGGGCTCCATGCTGGACGTGGAGCCTGCTTAAGATTATCTTTCTCTCTCTCCTTCTGCCTCTCTACCCCGTGCACACTCTCGCTCTACAAAAAAATAAATAAAAATTAAAAATAAAGGCTTAAAGCCAATGGTCTACCTAGGATTAAGGCTTCAAATGGGAAAAAGATCTTTTCACTTCCTTATGTGGTCTAGTACAGCACAGTAGATGTTCCACACAGAAGACCTGGTTCAAAGATTCAGTAATACAGTGATTCTTTCCAAGAAACATGTGACAGGGCGCCTGGGTAGCTCAGTTAATTAAGCATCTGCCTTCAGCTCTGGGCCTGATCCTGGGATCCTGGGGTCCTGGGATCCAGCCCAGTGTCAGGCTCCCTGCTAGGCGGGGAGTCTGCCTCTCCCTCTCACTATGTTCCTCCCCTTTTCCTCATGCTCTCTCTCAAATACATAAATGAATCAATCTCTGAAAGAAAGCAAGAAAGAAACGAGGGAGAAAGGAAAGGAAGAAACATGTGACAAAGACTGGCTATTAATTGAGGATTTGGATTTTCAGGACCTCTCTTCTATCGTCCTCTCCCTCCGAGACATTCCTTTTTGTCTATCTCATTTAGCCCACCCCCAAAGAATTCAAATCACACATTAACGTAGCGGACAGGAAATAAAATCTATATAAACTGAATCTGGGACAAATTATTTTTTTATATCAGTTTTTAACATGGAAAATATAAACTAACCTGTTGTTGCACACTATACAAGGCCTGCTGAGGTTGTGAATATTGCTGGAAAAAAAATTTTTCAAAGAAAAATATGAAGTCAGTTTTATTCATTCTCAAGAAGCGATATACACACATACAAATACATAAGCAAAATCACACTATAAAGAAATTTTGTGGAACAACTAAAGTTCACCAAAATAAACCAAACTGATGATTCCTTATACTCAGGAATTAAGAACTGGATTTTATTCAAATAACTGAGGAATAAGAACTGCCAGTTTTATGAAATTTTGACTGTGCAACTGTACTGTTCTGTATGTCTTAGGCACATATAATTTTTATTACATGAAAAAACAATAAGCATAATAAAAACGCACAATTATTGGGGTGCCTGGGTGGCAAAGTTAGTTAAGTTTCTTGGTTTCAGCTCAGGTCGTGATCTCAGGGACCTGGGATCCAGCCCACCTTAGGCTCCATGCTCAGCACAGAGTCTATTTGGGATTCTCCTTCTCCCTCTGCCCCTCCACCATGTGCATCTGAGTGCATGTGCATGCACATGCTCGCTCTCTCAAATAAATAAATCTAAGAAAAACAAAAACAAAAACCACCAACAGAACAAAACCCCACAGTTATTAATTCTTTAAAATTATCTGGCTACTCAGATATGACGGTTTACTATGCCACACACTGAAACCCAGGGAAGACTCACCTGTTGCAATGCAGCTGCTGCTGCTGCAGCTTGTTGCTGCAAGGCTGCAGTCTGAGTTAACTGATAGTTTGCTGGGGTTTGTGTGGTAAGTCCTGCTGCTGCTAATGCAGTTTGCTGTGTATAAATGGTAGGAGATGCTCCAAGGAGTGATGGCTGTTGCACACCCAATGCAGCTAAAATGAGATTAAAAAGAAAAAGAAAAAAAAAAAAAGCATTATTCAGATCCTTTCTAGGAGTTTTCCGTAAGTGCTAAGTTATGAATTATGGTCTGCCACTGTCCAGTAAAAACCTAAAGCAAAATTCCAGTAATGTTTCTTAAATTTAATTGATTTGGGGCACCTGGGTGGCTCAGGTCATGATCCCAGGGTTTTGGGATCAAGCCCGGCATCGGGTTCCCCACTCAGTGGGAAGCCTGCTTCTCCCTCCCCCACTCCCCCTGCTTGTGTTCCTTCTCTCATTGTCTCTGTCAAATAAATAAAATCTTAAAAATAAATAAATAAATAAATAAATGTAATTGATTCGAGTGTCTCCCGAGATCCCAGTGGCTTTACACTAAATTTTCATGTCCTAATAAGAAGACATTATTCTATCAAATTAAACCACATAATGAACACAACCAACCTTACCTAGACCAACAGGCTAAAGTACTCTCAAGAAGTATTTTTCGGAAAAAGAGGAGAAAATCAACTGTCCTTCTATACTTCTCTTGAATTTACTGTTTTATCTCCAATAGATGAGAATCACATATTGAAGACAGTGTTACTGAAAGTGATCCACCCTAAAACTTTCCATTGGACAAAATTTTCATACACTTACTTTGCATTAAAGATTTAAATACTAGGAAACAGACCAAAGCAGCTTTTGCATTTTTTGTTTTTTTTTAAGGTTTTATTTATTTCTGTGAGAGAGAAAGTGAGAAACAGAGCATGAGCAGAGAGGGAGGGGCAGAGGGAGAAGAAGAAACAGATTCCCTGTTGAACTGGGAGCTGGGCATGGGGGCTAAATCCTGGGACCTGGAGATCATGACCTGAGCCAAAGGCAGATGCTTAAACTGACTGAGCTACCCAGGCGTCCTAACTTTTGTGTCTTAAAGCACAAAAAGTTTTTAATTTTAGTGCACTACTATATGGGACAATGAGACAAGATTAACCATAGTGACTTAAAACTGTAATTTGATTAAACCAAACTTAGAGGACTTAGAACGATAAGTTAGGTACTTAATGTTTAATGTATGCTTAAAAAGCTCAAGAAACATGTGAAAGATTTTACTTGAAGTTTTCATACAATTCCACTGAATGCAAAAAAGCAATCAACTAAAGACTGCAGCGTATGGGGCACTTGGGTGGCTCAGTTGTTAAGTGTTTGCCTTTGGCTCAGGTCATGATCTCCAGGTCCTGGGATCCACCCCATGTCAGGCTCCCAACTCAGGGGGGAGCCTGTTTTTCCCTCCCCCTGCTTGTGCTTTCTTTGCCTCTCTCTCTCTAATGAATAAATATAATCTTTAGGGGCGCCTGGGGGGCTCAGTGGGTTAAGCCTCTGCCTTCGGCTCAGGTCATGATCTCAGGGTCCTGGGAGCGAGTCCCGCATGGGGCTCTCTGCTCGGCGGGGAGCCTGCTTCCCCCTCTCTCTCTGCCTGCCTCTCTGCCTACTTGTGGTCTCTGTCAAATAAATAAAATCTTAAAAATATATATATATAATCTTTAAAATAAAAAATAAACATAAAAAAATAAAATACATAAAAACTGCTGCAGTGCAGCACTAATGTTCTTAAAATTGTATCTCCTGATACAATGACTAGCTCCACAGGACATTAAAGTCAGGAAACAAATAAAAAAGGGCCCAAGGTTTAAAAAGCTGAGGGAACAGGGGCACCTGGCTGGCTCAGCTGCTAGAGTATGCAACTCCTGATCACAGGGTCATGAGTTTAAGACCTACAATGGTCAAAGAGCTTACTTAAAAGTCCAGGAAACAGTGAATTAAGCACATATTTTTACTGCAGGATTTCTCAGAACCTTTAATATGCCAACTCAGCATTCTGAATCCCAAAAGATTGCCATAAAGCAATATTTACACATGGAACACTCCCTTTTCCTAAGCATCTTGCTTGTATCTGAAAACAACCTCAAAAAATGCTGCTCTATAATTATTAGTTAACAACCTTATAAAAAGAACAATATTTTGCTTTGTTAAGAACAGAACAGAGAACGTTAATGAATTAACTGAAGCACCTAGTCTAGAATATCCCAGAAAATCTTTAGAAGTACAAGGTTCATAATCAGTTGTTTAAAAGTTCAGACTAGGGGGCGCCTGGGTGGCTCAGTGGGTTAAGCCTCTGCCTTCAGCTCAGGTCAAGACCTCAGGGTCCTGGGACAAAGCTCCCATTGGGCTTTCTGCTCAGCAGGGAGCCTGCTTCCCCGTTCTCTCTCTACCTGCCTCTCTGCCTACTTGTGATCTCTCTCTCTCTGTGTCAAATAAATTAAAATAAATAAAGTTCAGGCTAATCTTATTTATTTATTTATTTTTAAAGATTTTATTTATTTAACAGAGAGAGAGATCACAAGTAGACAGAGAGGCAAGCAGAGAGAGGGGCTTCACAAGTAGAAGAGAGAGCCCAATTCAGGGCTTGATCCCAGGACCCTGAGACCATGACCTGAGCTGAAGGCAGAGGCTTAACCCACTGAGCCACCCAGGTACCCCCAGACTAATTTTATTCAAAAATAAAACAAACCAACAACAAAATAAAGCAAAAACAAAAATCCCAGAAAGTATGTTTGTAGTTCTTGTAAATTACAAATAACTCTCTGCAAAAAAAAATACTGATTTTTTAAAAATTAAAAAAGGAGGGATGAGGAAAGGCAGAGTCTAAGGCAGGCAAATATTTCTAAATGGTTTAAGTCCTTACCACATTCATCTTTTCTTATTTTTAAGGAAAGTCAGATATCACAGATGGCAGAAAGAGGAAACCAGGACTAACTAAATGAATTTAAATAGAAGTAGAGAATATCTTGGGACGCCTGGGTGGCTCAGTTGGTTGAGCAGCTGCCTTCGGCTCGGGTCATGATCCCAGCGCCCTGGGATCGAGTCCCACATCGGGCTCCTTGCTCAGCAGGGAGCCTGCTTCTCCCTCTGCCTCCGTCTGCCAGTGCTCGCTCACTCTCTCTCTCTGACAAGTAAATAAATAAAATCTTGAAAAAAAAAAAAAAAAGAAGTAGTAGAGAATATCTTAATACCAGCATAAGTTCAGAATGAGGTTAACTACAATGAGAATAAAGGAAAAGGTACTGAAATCTAGGACAGAGGTTCTAATCAGTGGATCCTGTTAACCTTTTAAAATTATAAGCAAAATTACATATGAGAGAAAGTTCAAAGCTTTCATCAGTTTTCTAGAGAATTACAGACCAAAAAGGTTAAGAAGCACTGTTCTAGGATAACAGAAACAAAATAATGAACACAAAATAAAGACCATAGGAAAAAATAGTACTTTAAATTCTAAGATTGGCATGGTATACATTTGACAGAGTAACATCCGTGATTCAAATATCATAACCCAACTCCTTCACCCACCTGAGCTCTGACCTCAGATCTGCTGTTTCATTCTGTTGGTACCAATTTCCAGAACCCAGAAAGTAACACAAACTCTTTTCTCCTATTACTTTTTTAGGTGTTCTGAATGCTGGCATCATACAGCAAGCAGTCCAGCATTAAGTAGATAGGATGATAGACACATCTGTCTTCTACTGTTAACAGTGTGATGAATTAGAAACTACAACAAAATTACAGGTGACCCCTAAACAACATGGGAGTTAAAGGTTCTTGGCCTCCAAACACAGATGAAAATCTGCATATAATTTCTGAATCCCCCCAAATTAACTACCAATAGCCCAGGGCCTTGGAATAAAATATTCCTAATGAAAGGAAGTACCAATTAGTTGATTTGTTGATGGCATTCTTTTTCTAGGACCACCATAAAGTGTCTTATCTATGTAAGTCATTCATACACAGGGAAGCATATACAGACACAAGGCTTTAAGACAATACTGATGTCTTGATTAAAAATACAGTGGCAGGGGTGTCTAGTCAACAGAGCATCCGACTCCCGACTTCACCTCAGGTTGTGGGATTCATCCCCACTGCGTGGTGCAGTCCTGCTTGAGATTTTCTCTCCCTCTCCCTTCTCTTGCTCCTCCCTGTCCTCTCTCTAAAATAAAAATCTTTTTTTTTTTTAAAGATTTTATTTATTTGACAGCGAGAGAGAGATCCCAAGTAGGCAGAGAGGCAGGCAGAGAGAGGGAGAGGGGGAAGCAGGCTCCCTACTGAGCAGAGAGCCCGATGCGGGGCTCGATCCCAGGACCCTGAGATCATGACCCGAGCTGAAGACAGAGGCTCAACTCACTGAGCCACTCAGGTGCCCCTAAAATAAAATCTTAAGGGAAAAAAAAAAAAAAAGAATATGAGGTGCCTGTCTGGCTTAATCAGTACAATCTGCAACTCTCAATCTCAGGGTCATGAGTTCAAGCCCCACGGTGAGTGTAGAGCTTATAGGGAAAATAAAAAAGAAGGAAAGAAACATTCCATTCACATGAATTGACTGGATCAACACTTAGTCCTAAGTTTGTCATTTATATATTTTCTAATTATCATTTCTCCCCAAATTTTGCATTGAAGGATTACCATACAAAGACTTTGGAAGAAAACTGAAAACAGTATAACGTGAAACACTAAAATGAGTAGAAGGAAAACTACAGTAGCACAGCAAGTATAAAGCTCAGTTCTCTTTTATATTAAAAGTTAACTGGGGGGGTGCCTGGTTGGCTCTGTTGGAGAAGCATGTGACTCTTGATCTTGGCATGCTGATTTCGAGCCCCACATTGGGTGTGTAGATTTATCCTAAAATGAATAAATTTATTTATTTATTTTTTAAAGATTTATTTATTTATTTGACAGACATACATCACAAGTATGCAGAGAGGCAGGCAGAGAGAGAGGAGGAAGCAGGCTCTCCACTGAGCAGAGAGCCCGATGTGGGGCTCGATCCCAGGACTCTGGGATCATGACCTGAGCCGAAGGCAGAGGCCTTAACCCACTGAGCCACCCAGACGCCCCCTGAAATGAATAAATTTAAAACAAAAAAGCTCAGAACTGATGTAAACTACCCAATATCAGAACATGTTTTAATATCCTATATATGCCACTGAAAATTTAGGTGCTGTATCATATTTTATCATAAGACTTTTATAAAAAAAAAAAAGAACAAACCAAAAAAATAAAAATTTTTTTAATGAATTATTACCTAAACATGTGGCTTACTCAGTGTTCATTTGCAAGTTTTCATTCTTGGACATTGAAAATGAAATTAAACATTTATGTTGCTGTCAATCAGACGAAATGACATTGAATTTTTAAAACTAGCCTTTGGATTTAGAAGGGATAATAAAGTATCTCTAGATACCCGGGTGGCTCAGTTAAGTGTCTGACTCTTGGTTTTGGCTCAGGTCATGATCTCAGGGTTGTAAGACAGGGCCCCACTTAGGGCTCTGCCCTCAACAAGGAGTCTGCTTGCCCCTCCCCCGCCACACACGAGCTTACACCCCCCCCTTCTCTAAAAGCAAAATCTTTAAAAAAATTTTTTTTTAAATTTTAAGTAGCTTAACACCCAGTGTGAAGCCCAATGCAGGGCTTGAACTCACGACCCTGAGATCAAGACCTGGGCCGAGGTCAAGCCCCATGCTTAACTGACTGAGTCACTCAGGTGTCCCAAATAAATAAAATCTTTAAAAACAAACTACAAACAAAAAACTACTAACAGGGATGCCTGGGTGGCTCAGTCAGTTAAATATGACTGTAACTGCCTTCAGCTCAGGTCATGATCCTGGGGTTCTAGGACTGAGTCCTGAGCATCTGGCTCCTTGCTCAGTGGGGAGCCTTCTTCTCCCTCTGCCTGCTCTGCATGCTGCCCCCTCTTCTTGTGCTCTGACAAATAAATAAATAAAATCTTAAAAAAAAAAAAAATACTACTAACAGCCAGGTGTTGAGTGGAAGCCAACTGTTGGCCGCCTGGGTGACTCAGTAGTTAAGCGTCTGCCTTCAGCTCAGGTTGTTACCCTGGGATCCTGGGATCAAGTCCCACATCAGGCTCCCTGCTTAGGAGGGAGCCTGCTTCTCCCTCTCCCACTCCCTCTGCTTGTGTTCCCTCTCTGGCTGTCTCTCTGTCAAATAAATAAATAAAATCTAAAAAAAAAAAAAATTCTTATTTTAGGGACACCTGGGTGGCACAGATGGATGGTTTAACACCTGCCTTCTGCTCGGGTCGTGATCTCAGGTCCTTGGATTGAGCCCCCCATAGGACTCCCTGCTCATCAGGGAATGCTTCTCTCCCCTCCTCTGCTATCCCCCCTGCTTGTGCTCTCGCTGTCAAATAAATAAAAATAAATAAAATAAATCATTCATGTTTTAGACTTTACTCCAATAAAGTATATTTCATTATTAATACTCCTTTTCTGTGGCTATCTGAGAAACTATCCTTGAGTATTTGTGAATTATAATCAATATTCTGCAAGATAATCCTATAATTTGCATATCATAAAAGTATCAATCCCTGATTTAATCTTTCTCTCCACCTAAGAGGCCAAACACTTGTCGAATGGAGATCTTTTCCAATTATACACAACAAAGTAGTCTGTACATGTATCTATACCTAATTCAACATGATTGCTGAAGGTCTTGTGACCCTTCTAAGAGAGATATGCTTTTTTTTTTTTAAAGAAGGAACAGGTTTTTTGTTGTTTTTTTTTTTTAAAGATTTTATCTATTTATTTGACAGAGATCACAAGTAGGCAGAGAGGCAGGGAGAGAGAGAGAGAGGAGAAAGCAGGCTCTCCACAGAGCAGAGAGCCCGATGCAGGGCTCGATCCCAGGACTCTGGGATCATGACCTGAGCCGAAGGCAGAGGCTTCAACCCACTGAGCCACCCAGGCGCCCCTAAAAGAGATATGCTTATCACTGTGTATCAATACCTCCAGAGACAAACCTATGAAATGAACCCTAGATGACCACAGGCTACCAGGTAAACAAGTAAACTTAAGGACTAATTTTTCTTTAATCTTCTTAAAAAGATTTTATTTATTTGACAGAGAGAGACACAGCAAGAGAGGGAACATAGGCAGGGGGAGTGGGAGAGGGAGAAGCAGGCTCCCCACTGAGGAGACAGCCTAATGCGGGGTTCCATCCCAGGACCCCGGGATCATGACCTGAGCCGAAGAGAGATGCTTAACGACCGAGCTACCCAGGTGCCCCAAAGTTTTCTTAAACCTTTAAGGACAAATGTAAATTATATATCATTTTCTAGAATGTAAAATCAGTTTCATATGACTGAAACACACTTGTGTTATGACATACTAGCAGTTTTTACTGATTACCAACCAGTGAACACACCATTAAAACACAAAGGAGAAAAAAAATAAAAAATAAAACATAAAAGAGAAGCCTCTCCCTTTTCTGTTGTCCCTTAATCTTATCAAACTCACCGTTAAATTTAAAAATCCTTATTACCTTTAATCTTTATTAAGATGAGTCATCCTGAAATAAAGTCCAAAACCTCAAAGCTGCATGCTCAAGTTAGGACAGGGAGAAAAAAAAGGAAAAGTTACGATAGAGAGATTGGGCACTCAGTACTTAGGGCTTCGTAGTTTTGTTTTGGTTTTAAGATTTTATTTATTTGAGACAGAGAGAACACAAGCAGGGGAGTGGCAGAGGGAGAAAAGGCTCCCTACCACTAAGCAGGGAACCCAATGCAGGGCTCGATCTTAAGACCCTGGGATCATGACCTGAGCTGAAGGCAGTTGCTTAGGCAGGCCTGCAACTGAGCAACCCAGGTGCCCCTGTAGTCTGATGTTAATGCAGCTATCACTGGATAAGAGCACAAGTAAGGCATACTTACTTGAGGGGGGAAAGTATGCATTAACAATGAGCCTTAAAAGATTTTATGTGTAGGGGTGCCTGGGTGGCTCAGTGGGTTAAGCCTCCGCCTTTGGCTCAGGTCATTATCTCCGGGTCCTAGGATTGGGCCCCACATCGGGTTCTCTGCTCAGCAGGGAGCCTGCTTCCCCCTCTCTCTCTGCCTGCCTCTCTGTCTACTTGTGGTATCTCTCTGTGACAAATAAATAAAATATTTTTAAAAAAAGATTTTATGTGTATTTTTTTATTCTAGAAAAATGTTTTAGAGACGATTTGCTACTACTAACACAAGCAGTGTTTAAACAGGCTTAAACCAATACTGGGAGCAATCTTTTACTACTAAATGAGTTGTAAATATTCAAGTCCATTAAAGCGTAACTAATGTGTATACATAGTATATCAACTATTATTTGTTTGAAAAAGACCATGAATTTTGGAGTTTAACAATCTGAGCTGCTGATTCAAGAGGCTGTGGTTTTAAATGATGACAACTGGGCCAGAACAAAGAGGCAGGAAAAATGGAGTCATATTTAAAACAATTGTATTGGGGCATCTGGGTGGCTCAGTGGGTTAAAGCCTCTGCCTTCAGCGCAGGTCATGATCTCAGGGTCCTGGGATGGAGCCCCGAGTTGGGCTCTCTACTCAGCGGGGAGCCTGCTTCCTTCCTCTCTCTCTGCCTGCCTCTCTGCCTACTTGTGGTCTCTGTCTGTCAAATAAATAAATAAAAATCTTTTAAAAATAAAAAAATAAAAATCAATAAAACAACTGTATCGGCATTAGCTTCAGTTGCCTGTTGAAAAGCACGTTATAACTACAGTTTTAACTCCTAAAGTAGTTCATGTTTCTCTGATCAGAATGCAGTCATTTTACAAATGGTCCAAAAGAAATAGGGGAGAATATGCTAATTCATTCCCCACATTTCAATATTATTATGATTACATACAGATACAAACGCAAATGTTTTGGGTCAAATCTACAAACTATTATAATTAATCAAAGAGTTAAAGATTCAATTGGTGGGGCACCTGGGTGGCTAAAGAGTGGAACATGCAGGACGCCTGGGTGGCTCAGTTGGTTAAGCAACTGCCTTCAGATCAGGTCATGATCCCTGAGTCCTGGGATTGAGTCCCACATCAGGCTCCCAGTTCCACAGAGTCTGCTTCTCCCTCTGACCTTCTCCTGGCTCATGCTCTCTCTCACTGTCTCTCTCTCTCCCTCAAATAAATAAAATCTTAAAAAAAAAGGGGGGGGGGCAACCGGGTGGCTCAGTGGGTTAAAGCCTCTGCCTTCAGCTCAGATCATGATCTCAGGGTCCTGGGATCAAGCCCTGAATTGGGCTCTCTGTTCACCATGGAGCCTGCTTCCTCCTCTCTCTCTGCCTGCCTCTCTGCCTACTTGTGATCTGTCAAATAAATAAATAAAATCTTAAAAAAAAAAAAAAGAGTGGAACATTCAACTCTTGATCTTGGGTTTATGAGTTCAAGTACATAAAATAAAAATAAATTTTATTTATTTTTAAAGCAGATTTATTCATTTGACAGAGAGAGAGCACAAGCAGGGGGAGTGGCAGGCAGAGGAAGAGGAAGAAGCAGGCTCCCTGCAGAGCAGGGGACGCCCAATGTGGGACTTGATCCCAGGACTACAGGATCATGACCTGAGCCGAAGGCAGTTGCTTAACCAAATGAGCCAACCAGGCGCCCAAAATTAAAAATAAATTTTTAAAAATATCTCAGGGGGTGCCTCGGTGGCTCAGTCAGTTAAGCGTCTGACTCTTGATTTCAGCTCAAATCATGATCTCAGGGTCATTGTATCGAGCCCAGGTTGGGCTCCGTGCACAGCAGAGAATCTGCTTGTCTCTCTCCATCTGCTCCTCCCCGACTCACATGCACACTCTAAAAGAAATAAAAACTTTGAATTTTGAGAAAGTGAGCGATGAGAGAGAGAAAGAGACCGAACAAGCAGGGGGAGGGACAAAGTGAGAGGAAGAAGCAGACTCCCTGAAAGGGAGCCCAGCATGGGGCCCAATCCCAGGACCTAGGGACCATGACCTGAGCCAAAGGCAGGTGCCTAACCGACTTAACCCTCCAGACACCCAATAAATAAAATCTTAAAAAAAAAAAAAGAAAGAAAGAAAATGAAATCTCATAAAGATTCAATCAGTGATTCACCAGCTATCTCTCTCAGTATCTCCTTATACACAGGAAACTGTTAAAAACTTTCAAACCTAGAAGTCCTAGAAACAAATATGACTGTCACTGAATATATATCACAGCACTTCAGCTAGGGGATAGGAAAAAATGGGGAAATAGTAAGAACAACTATTTCAGTGTAGGAGAAATGTTATATAGGGCTGGAAAGATGGAACATCATAAATACCATCCCAAGGAGTTTGAAATTAATTCTAAAATCCTTGAAGATATTTTTTGTAGATAAGTAAAAATAATGGAAGATACAATGAACCATAATTCTGATGATCTAACATTAACTCTCCTGTGACCATCTGTAAAATCTAAACAAATTTCACCTTTCTAGGCCTCAAATTCCTTATCTGATAAAGTTGTTGAGATACAATCTAGGACACGTCCCATCCTGTTTTGAAAAATACTTTGATTTGGACAGAAATTAGGAGGGGCTCCTGGCTGGCTTAGTCAGTAGATCATGGGACACTTGACCTCAGGGGCATGAGTTTGAGCTCCTCATAGGGTGTGGAGTCTACTTGGAGGAGGAAAAAAACAGAAAGAAAGAAAACATGCTTTAGTTGTATCACATCTGACAGATACACTGGAGCTGAAAGAGAAATAAGAAGTAGCATATCCAGTATATAAGAGAGGAAAGCAAATAAAAGCAATTAGAACTAAAGAACAGAGGGGCACCTGGTTGGCTCAGTCGGTTAAGTATCTGCCTTCGGCTCACGTCATTATCCTGGGGTACAGGGATGGAGCCCTTCACTGGGCTCCCTGCTCAGCGGGGAGTCTGCTTCTCCCTCTCC